>NW_028240612.1:3000000-3280576 GCF_964263255.1 Lissotriton vulgaris
ACAAAGTATAAACGGGACACAATAGACTACAAATTAAATGAAGTCCATACTTGGGCAGAGATCTATGCCCGCAGAAGACAAATACTCAGTCCTCAGTAGAAAACCTGGTCACAGATAAGGATACATCCACCAATAGAGCTCCAGTAGTACCAGGAAGCTCAGGCACTAGCAGTTCGGGACCCACAACAGTATCCATCGAGAAAGTACCAGCACCTAAAACAGTGGCTTTTTTGTCGCAGGTCCCAGACCAAGGATTACCACCGGCAGCACAGAAGGAGGCCCCGCCCGACAAGGAGAGGAAAAGGCAGGCAAATCATTGCGGAGCAGGAAGAACGTAGCTTGATATTCAATATTTCATCGAAACAACTGACAACAAAGCAAACAAGAGTACTAAATAAAGGTTTAAGTTTCGTAACAACTAACACTACTAACCATATGGAATTGGATGCCTCAGTGTACCGTTTCATGAGGACCTTGAGACTACGTCATTTTTTCAGTAATGTGGTAACTCTTGAACAAAAGGATCAGACCATAGAGCAGCAGAAATTCAAACCGAAGAGTTCTTTTCAACCACCCACTTCACACAAAATGTTAGACACTTTTGAAGTGATGATTAAAAAGGACATTGACGCGTTAAACTTGAAAAAAGTTAAGAGATACAATTTTACCAAACATGATAGGGTGACAATACAATCCATAGGGAACAACCCAATGACAAAGGGGGAGCGATTGTCCTTATAGACACCGCTTTCTACCACCAAAAAGTAAACTTACATGTCAGTGACTCCAATATGTATTTACCACTGGATACTGATCCCACTGTTGAACTGACAGTAATCCTGGGTAGATTACTACAAAATGCAGTTGACATGGGTGGGATTGATGACCCCACTAAGTTATATCTTATGATACCTAACCCCAGACGGCCTGGGCTGTACATGATACCAAAGATACATAAGAATCCTCTGGATACTCCATTCAGGCCGATTGTATCAGGTTGCGGGTCGATATTTGACCCGCTTGGAAGATATCTTGATCATTTTCTGCAGAAGTTCGTTCAGAATTGGAAATCATACATAAAGGACACTATAGATTCCCTATGTAAAGTTGAAAACATCCAAAAAGACATGCAGGAACCTTGGCTACTCTGCACTATAGACGTGATGGCCTTGTACACCTCAATACCACACGCTGCAGGAATGGAGGCCGTAGAATGGGCCTTTTTACAAATGGAAAACCTTAACACCAACAAAGTGCTACTGCTTCAATTGTTAAACTTTTGTCTTCAATATAGCTATTTCAACTGGAATGCGAAATATTACGCACAGCTCAGCGGAACCTCCATGGGTTTTTCAGGTGCGCCGGCATATGCGAACACCTTTATGGCCTCCTTTGAACATTATAACCTTATGAGCAATAACAGTTGGTGGTACAAGATTAAATTTACTGCAGGTTTATTGATGACATCTTCCTTATTTGGATGGACACTCGTGATCAACTAGAAAGCATGATACAACAACTGAATACATTTGATCCTAAGATCCAATTCACCCACAAAATTGACCACAGGAGCATTGAATACCTGGATGTGACAGTAACTAAAACACAAGATGGCACAGGTCTACATACACAAATCTACACCAAACCCACTGACCTCAATAATGCCTTAGAATTGTCAAGTTTTCACCTGAGAAGTCTGGTTAAAAATTTACTTTTTTCACAATTTGTACGCATAAGGAGAATATGTTCTGATCCAATCATCAGTTCAGCGAAAATGGATGAGTATCAACAAAGATACATACAAAGAGGATATCCAGAAAAAACTTTGAAAGAATGCATCACAAGAGCAGAGAGTAAAGACTGCATGGCACTCCTTGCCCCCAAAACTATAAGCAAACCCAATGCACCAATAATGTTTGACACAAGATATTCCACCATCTCACCAGCACTTAAGAAAATTGTGAATTCAAGATGGGAACTTCTGGCCAATGAACCAGATTTCAACAACATTTACAAGGATTTTCTCATACATGCATACACCAGAGGGCGTAATCTTCGGGAACTATTATCCAAACCTTCAGAAACCAATGACATTAAGAATTGGAAGCGGACCATCGAATGGTATAATTGTAGTCATTGCAGTAATATAACTCTTGGTTGGCTATGGCTAGAAGGACTCTCCATTGGCTCCCTATTCACCTGAGGATCTCGTTTAAGATTCTTTGCCTAGCATATAGAGCTTTGTCGGAAAGCTCTTCTGATCCCTTAGGCGCTCTGCTGACTCGCTATCTGCCAGGTAGATCTCTTAGATCTGCAGAGCTAAACCTACTGGTTGTACCTCATGCCAAAAAGGTACGCTGGGGAAATAGAGCATTTTCTATCGTTGCACCTAAAATGTGGAATTCGCTTCCCCAAGAGATCAAGACTCAGCCCTCTTTGTCCTTTTTTAAAAAGGCGCTCAAAACCTGGTGTTTCGTCAAGGCCTACCCACAATAGGAGTACTCCTGAATAGCTGGTACCTTTTGGTTATGCGCCTTGATGCCCATTGGGCTTAGTTGCGCTATAAAAATTGTTTTTCATTTCATTTCATTCATTTCATTTCATTGGTAACAAGTTAATGCACCGCACTAGCAGAACTCAAATACAATTACGGCACACCAGCAACCGCAATACGGAAAATCTCATATATTGCATTAAATGCCCACGTGGAAAGTTATATGTGGGTAAAACTGAACGTAAAGTCAGAACAAAGATGACAAAGCATAAAAGCCGGATCTGCACAAACAATGTCAACTCAGCTCTGGTGGTACACTGGACAGAGGCTAACCACTCCATTTCACAACTACGATTTCAGGTCATTGAACAGGTATAAATTAGAGAGGGCACAAATAATTCAAAAAGACTCCTCCAACGAGAAGTATATTGGATCAAAACTTTGAACTCTATGATCCCGATAGGTCTCAATGATAGATTAGATATGTCCTGTTTTATTCTGGATTAAACAACACTCCAGATTCCATCCACAGTCAGATTGTGTATCTAGTACTATGTTCCCGCATATAAGCCCTTATATCCTCCCTGGAGCTGTTTTACACACTGGGCAGCAGTCAGAAAATTAGAATTGCACTTACTCGATTAAGTATCACCATTAAACTATCCAGCAATCAATAAATGACATTCAAGTATAGGTGCACATCATTCATTCCATCAACAACAACACACATATCCACTTGTTCTATTTTTTTATTTTTCTGTTCAGGGTATATGAGCATAGACTAAACGGGTATTGTGTGATTTTCATCTTCTGTTTGGTAAGATCAGGATATTGATAGCATAGTGATCTTTTTGGGCAATTCCAAGTAGCACAGTATTCCACAGCATGATATCGACGATCACCCTTTATGTAAGTTGTTCATGCTTTACAATGTTTCAGGAATACGAAACTGGTATTATTCCTAAGTTGTTTACATCCTTATCAATTATTGACACCTATATGATGCGTGCACATTGTATCCAACCACTTTTCTCGTCACCAGCATGCCACATTTAACATCATCAGCACTCGTTAAATATGGCGCCCTAGTTTTTATCTCGAGCTTGATGTACTCTTCACATCAGTCCTTCATTTGTGTTTACTATAACAAACTCCTGCCGTGCACCGGCTCGCGTTTTATCTCACGGCACATAATGGCTGTCACCATTCTCCGCGGAAGTTTTTGACACAGAGCACAGGCATAATAATGTTGACACGACGCGACTATCAGGTTAGTGGCACTAGGATAACTTTTTAAGTGGTATTTAAGGTTTAACCAGATTTGATACAGAGGAATTTATTTGTATTCTGTTTTCGTTACAGAAAACACTGAGTTGACTTTACGACATTGAGGTAAGCCATTACGGCTATAGGCTCAACTAGTGCATACTGTTTTGTGATGAAGTTCCACGTTCCAGTGGTTAACTGGAGCTTCGATATTATCTTACAGATTCCGAAAGTTTGTTGGTTTTCGGAAGGTAAGGCCAGCTGTATTTTAAAACTATGCATCACCCCTAGAGATATTGGATACTGGATTTAAATAGAGTATGTTCTTGTTGATTTTAGTTGGTTAACCTGGTGTACAACAAGGCTTAGAACAACGTATCCCCGTGGCAGGTAGGGACATATACATTTAACACGCTTATACACAATGTGGTTGTTTGGTTAACATTGACACCAACATTTAAAATGATTTCATTGTCAGTTTCATATGGTAATTGTGAGATTATGAACCATTGTTGGAATCCTGTTGTATTTTCACGTATTTCTATGTATATATTATATGTTTCATCCAAAGATTAACCCTTGATGAAGGAACTGCTTCAAGCTCCAAAATGCATTGGGTAACGGCAAAGAAATATTGAATAATCTAAATACATGTGATTGTAATCACTTTTGTGTTTTTTTCAAGTGCATGATGTTATATATGCAAAAATCATTGTGATGGAACAATGTAAAAATGTCATTTTGGTATAACGTTTTATTGTGATCTTAGTAAAGAAAATTAAAAAAAGAGAAATAAAAATCAGAACACACTGATTTAAGTAAAGGTATACAGAGTGGTGTTTTTCACACCAGGTGAACAGTGTGCAACACATTCAAGTCTCTGTGCTTGTAATTTTGTTTGATTATACAGCGAGGGCCGACTACCCTTGCGTGTTGCTGTACCCCATATAACATTTTTTGGTACAACTAGAGTATCAGGAGTGCACCCCCTCATATTAATTTATTGTAGTAGTAGTCAGGGCAGGGTGAAAGTGAAATTGAGCAGTTGCCCTGGCCTTGATGTAACAGAGTATGTCCAGTGCCACCCATAATAGAAAAAAAATATCATTGTATAGTCAGCTTCCGCACCTGCAGACAGTAGTAAATACATATAAGGTGAGTCTGCTTCTCTACAAGTATGTTTGTCTTGAGCGCAAGCTGACTGAGCTGGCATGCCGGCTGCAACAAGGTTACTTAATTTAGCTAAACAAGAGAGGAGAAGACAACTTGTATATTGAGTCCATAGATACCACAAATGAAATTTGATGTGATTGCTAGTGCTACTGTACCACTATGTGTAGAATTAATTTTGTGTTACTGTTTTGCTAACATTAATGGTTACATATAGTCTTTTTTTCTTTTTTGATATAGCTACTCCTTCCCAACCAAAAGCAGCAAAACAAGACAGGAAGGAGTTGGCAGCCATGGCTTGGCGCCAGAAGCTTGAGGTCATCTGAAATGAATATATACAGCTGGTGGCTCTGGCGGACGAAGAAGAGGAGACGGCAGCAGCTACAGCCTCCTCCAATGCCCCAGGCCCCAGGGAGGTCCATCGAGTGGTATGGCCCCGCAGTCTGGCAGCCACCTGCCGCACTTCATCCAGCACTGATGCCCCCCGAATGCAATTGAGGAGCATTTAATCGCTGCATGCTCCTCTGAATTACATGCCTAGAGGAGCCGGTAAAGGAGGTCCTTAAGAGACAGCGAGCCCGCCGATAGACTGAGATCCCGATGGATTGTCCCTTTTTTATTATTTTTTTGTGGTTGGTGGGCATTGGGCTACGTTGGGGAAAAGTTGGGGTTGATATTATTTATGGACAATTTTATTTTGGAATTTTATTTAACGCCACAGACATTGTTTGAACTCTATCTTTTTGGACATTGGTTGGGGTTAGGGAGAGGGGTGGGTCAGGTGTTGAGGGATTTTTTACAATAGTTTATTTTGTTAGGGGATTAAATAATTTTGCTTAAACTTTACATACGCTGTAAATGTTTTGTGGGGGTTACTCTTTTATGTCACACAGTTTCCTTCCTTTGACTCTGCAGGGCCACAACCAGTTTTTGATTTAAATAATCTGCCAATTTTGTAACACATGAACAGATAGATGTGGTACCCTTGCTGAATGACTTGTTCTACTAATACTGTCAGTATCTCCTCCTAGTCTATGCAATCTGCAACTGAACTCAAGGGTTTGGGTGTGTGAATTAATGAATTAATTTCCATTATTAATTATGCCTCTCCCAAACTTCTTCTCTTACTTGTGATTGATGTTTAAAGTAAACGTAGGCACAGCGATGGCTGCATGGTGATGATGGTTTGGTTTCCCAAGATGCCATGGTTGCGGTGGTGGTAGTAGTAGTAATACAGTATTCACTGGCAGTAGCATTTGTAAAAAAAGAAAACGAGACAGTCAGTCACCTGGGAGAGACTAACAAAGGAGTAGTAGAGCAAAGTACAGTAAACAAGAAGATTGCCAAATCAGAAAGCTTAATAATGATGATTAACAACGCTAAAGTAAAATAAAACATAATGGTGGCGGGGATAGCCTTATACAAGTTACAAACTGTATTTGACTCGTGTCACTAGACACAAGCATAAACTTTATTGCTGTAACTTAGGAGGGGGATGATGAACCCAATCGATGCTGGCAATTAGTTATGATGGATTATGTTCCTTTGGAAAAAAATTGACTTGCAAATATCTTGAGCATTGGGGAGCATTGGCAAGCAAAAGAAGATTCTCGTCCTGGCTTGATTGAAATGGAATTAGTGTGCTTTCACCACATCTGCCCCAGCAAGTGTGTGATCAATTAGTGGTGTAAAGTTAAGTTAGTCACACCTCAATATAAATCACACAGCCCGGGGAAAGAGGGTTAGGGTTTGATGAATGGTTGGGAAGGGGTATTTGCTGGAATGGTTTGACAGAGACGAACACTACACATGGACAAAAGAAAACACAATCTTGGTAGACAAGTCGACCATCATATTCATAAATCTGTTAATGGAGAAAAAGGAAATGCATCCATGATGATGACTTGATGGTTAATGATAAGTAGTACTAGACTAGTAGACAGGAGAGATCAGCCGTATATTATTAATTATTATTAATATGCAATTGCCTTACCTGTCTGCCCTCAGAACGACACACATTACGTACAGTTTATGTTCTGTTGTTCCGAGTTTCCTGTTAAACCTAGCAAAGAAAATTAAAAAATGGATGTAGGGATCAATTATAAGCAAAGAGCAAACATAACATAAACAACAGCACACTGTCGTAAAGAAGAGAAAAAAAATAGTTAAATGAATTAAAAGATGATGAATGATACTGTCTAGGTCACCGTTATCCTGGTCAAATTTGGGAGTTGCATCTCGGCATTCCTCTTGGTCCTCCCTTCCATGGACACTTTGTCCATCAATCTCGGGTGCCACTGACTACCTGGCAGATGCGGGTTGGTAAGGTAAGTGTGAGTTGTTTTTCCCAGCGTAGCACAAGGTAAATGCCGGCCTGTTAGTGTAGATGGGAAAACAAAAGGAATATAGAAAAACCAAGGAGAAAAAAAATGCAATAATTATGGAGGAGTGCAACACAAGAACACTTTCAGAGGCGGTATGGCTAAATCATGTCTACTCTGTTTCCAGCATTAACCTACAACAACAACAATAGGAAGAGCAGGCCCACAGCGCCCATCCAACCTCCACTTTGCTTAGATATTTTTTGACTGAGCCAGACAGAGCACGCATATACAGCAACTTAGCATTTTCCAAATTAAGCAGCTAAATCATTCAAAGTACTGCTGTCAGTCATGTTATTAACCACTTAACTACACTCGACTCGACTGAGTCAACTCCACCACTACACAGACATGTAGGTCTGCTGAGGTTGTTGTTGACTTGTTTACCTTTTATGCCACTTCATGAAATGTACGAATGAACGAATGAACATATATAGCTTGCTCTCCTCACAATTCTTTGTTGCTTAATGATTTGAGGCACATAACTCAGGTCTACTACTGAATATGTGGGTTTATTTAGTTTCACCCTTTACTTTTCAATTTCAAAGTACATCAAATTTTTATGTTTGAAAAAAACACATCATATGTAACACTTAGTGAAAAATATACAACATACACAGTTACCAACACTTTCAATACATCAAAAAGAATGAATGGACAAAATTACAACATATATATGCACATTTGTTTACAGATAGCAGCGATTTTTAGAATCATCAAGTTCAAACTGCCAAAAAACGATACTTCTATTTACTTATAAGTCAATGAAGGGCAAAAATGTTTTTTACAAAGAAGGCCAACTGTACAAAAAATTAAATGATTCCCATAATCGCAATTAATCCTGATTCTTTATGGGGGCCTTCTAGATGCCGAAGCGTTTCGAACCCGTTGAGTCAATTAACGGGATCTCGTCAGGGCTTTGTCACTTCAATATATTATCGTTCTGTGCACAAAAGAAGAGAGAACAACACCTTAGTTTTGTTGCTCTCACCCATTTAAAAACACTCGACCTGTGTGTTTTAGAACAAAAGTTCTGTACCTGTGGTTTATGTCTGGCCGGGTTTAGGTGGGTTCAACAACCGTCTTGTTTAACTTCTGTTTTGGAACCCTAAGGAATAATTTTGTATTGGAATTAACGTTTCAAAGTCAGGGGGTGACTAGTGGTCTCATTGGTTAGTTAGCGATGCTGAAAAAATAGTACCTTATTCAAGCACCGCTGCCCCTTTAGAGTGTGTCCTCTTTCCGATTCATTTTTCATATCGTGTTTGTCTCAGGCTTGTGCTCCCTGTGTGTAGAAAAATCGAATTCTTTGTAACAAGAGCGTTCCCTGCCATTGCCTTACTATTAAGGGAAGAGATCATAAAAAACAAACTACCTTGGAGGGGCGTCCCTCGACAGGCGTGAGTTTTTCTTCCTTGTACGTTGCCGTATAGCTTGATTCTGTTAAAAAGGAAGGGAGAGCAGGTTGAGTGCATCTACTCAGCGCTCGTGGTATATTTTTGCTACTAAGCGGACCGCGCGTGTTTGCTCCTACCTCTAGTTGTGGACTTCATGAAATGTGGCCCGAGTTATTCCAGTAATCATCTCCGATCCATGGTGTAGTGTACCGAGTCCATCCAGATTCCATATTAAAAAATGCAACGGATCGATCTGCAGTAGAAGTACAATTTGAAACATTGACTTGAGTCACATTTAGTGTGTAGATTAAATACTAGTACACTTTAACCTCATTCAGTCAGTCAGTCAGTCAAACCACTTTATTCGATTACTTAAAATCATAAAAGTACAATACACAAAACAATAAGCAAAACTTGTTTACATTAAATACATATGAGCAATGTTAAAAAGAATAACAACATTTGCAGCAGTTTTATAGTTAATCAGGGCTAAAAGAATGTCAGATAAAAACAATTGCATTAAGATATAACAGTAGAGAGATTCATACATCATGAAGCATGGGATATCTTTTTTTCCTGAGGCGTACAGCTGCCATGAGGAAACTGGCAATATTTAAAATGTTCTGTGTATTATCAATCATTTGAAGGTAGATTAATGCTGTTCTAACCTGAAAGAAGCCTTTACCCCTCAATAGAGGGACTCAAAATCTCCTCCGGATGTCATTATAAAAATCATAGAACATCATAAAGTCCAATGTGTCCTGTGTTGAAAAGTTGTCACACTGACATGGGCCTGTATCCTCTGGTTTACACCATCCTGGAAGATTACCCAGCAAGAAATGAATTAAGTTAAAACGGAACCTAGTCAGGAGCCAACGATGAAAAGGCTTAGCCACAATTCTCAAGTAAGGCTCAATTAATAGAGCAGAATTTATCAAGTAATGAGCTCTGACCGGGGGGTTTTGTAGCTCCAGCTCTTCCTGTTCCATCATCAGTATGTTCAAGAATTGAGATTTAACCCATTTCATGTCTTCTTTTTAATCCCTTCCGGAACATTAAAAAGTTGGGTCGATCCAGTTTAAAAAACATAAGCTTAACATAGGACAGCCACGGAATGCTTCTGGCTTTATTCAGGGAAACACAATCCCGCTAGATCTGGTGAGTCAAAGTTATGTCTGGATTGAGCCAGGTTTTAAGCCAGCAGACCAATGGGGCCATTCTCAAAGAATCAGACACGTAACCCAACCCAAATTCCTGATGAATAGCAAAAGTTGGGGTTGACTGGGGTACACACAAAAGGGTACGTAGCAATCTATTTTCAGCCATCTGCACCCCTGTAAGTTGATTATAGCCCCAAATGGCTAAGACATAAGTGGCAATGGCCAGGTATTTAGATCTGTAGATAGTAAGAATAGCTTCAAAAGGCCTGGCTCCCAAGTTCTGTGAAAACCCTAGTAGAGCTGACGTTTATCTAACTACTGCGCTTTTTTTAGCTTTATATTGGGGGACCCAAGAGCATCTGTCGTCAAACAGGACCCCCTGATATGTAAAAGAGGTCTCTCTGGACACCTCTGCTCCATTACAGAAGAGCGGTTTAGCTTTTCTATTTCCTTGGCCCATTGTCATGACATGTGATTTCGAAATATTCACTATCAAGGCCAAGGATTTCATATATAATCAACAACGAAGGTGCCAATACTGAGTTCAATTACAAACAATACTTTGTTTTTAAGACTAACAAACAGACAATTATTACCCATATGTTGGAGTTAATCCATCAATATTTATTTCTTTTTTAGAAAATTTTTGGGGAACAACACAACCACAATAAAATCTTTTTATATATATATGAAGAAACACCTATAAATATAAAAAGATTTTATTGCGTGCTGCGATGAATCCGGTCTGTATGGGGAGGAAGGCGATGACTTGTATGGATTCCAGTGCGTATGCTCCGTAGGAAGTTTTCTCTCGCAAACGCACACTGTGATAATCTCAGGGGGCTGCGACGATCTCATGGGCGACGATGCGTGGTCCAGCGGCGATCTTCCTCTCGCAGCTCCTCAATACGATGGCTCTGCGACGCTTCTCGCAGCGACGTGATGTGGGGTTCTCACTCAGCGGCGACAGGCTGTGCGCCGATGTTCGCAGAGACGGAAATCTTCCCCCTAACGAAGGATGCAACATCTTCTGGCAGTGGCGACAGCCACTGCGACGATCTCGGTCTTCGTAGCAGTGGGAATTTTCTCGGTCTGCCGGGATTGCGATAGATTTTCTGTAGCAAAGTCTCTCAAATCTTGGTTTCCAGCTTCCCAACACAGGTACAACTTCCAGAGGCACCACACATGGGCCAAGCACTCCAGGAAGGACAGAACACTCTCAATAGAGTTCAGGAAAGCTGGGGGTGAAGTCCTTTTGTTCCTGGGACTTCATAACAGGGTGCCAGCTCTTCTCATGCACTTGGAGATTCCTTCAAGCAAGGGGACACAGCACAAAGCAAAGTCCTTCCCCTCTCCTTGGCAGCAAAGCAACAGGAGGTCAGTCCAGCGAAGCAACAGCAGGATAGTCTTCCTTCTTCAGTTTCAGCTTTCTCCTTGGCAGAGGTTTGTTCTTGATTCCAAGATGATCTAATTTTCTGTAGTCCGGGGTCCTGTACTTATACCCCTAAAAGTCTTTGTTCCCTATGTGCAGGAGGACTCTGAGGCCGGTCTGAATCAGTTCTGGGTGTTCCTTGAGCACTTTGTTTTCCTGGCTTCTCCTTTCCTTTCAGAGTGAGGGGCAGAGTCGTCAGCCGCGCAGCAGGAGGTGGAGCCAGCATTGTGGAAGGCATGCACAGCCCTATTCAGGCCCAGGTTCTATCTCCTCCCACCACTCAAGTTGCAAATGCAGTCTTTCAGCCTAGGGCTGACTCAGCCAGCCTCCTGGGGAATCCCCAGCCCCTGTCACTCTCAAACCAGACAGTCAATTCACAAACAGGCCAAGGCACACAGAAAGGTCAGACAAGAGAACAGCAACTTTCTAAAAGTGCTGTTCTCAAACACAGGATTTAAAAACAACCTTTCCTAAAAGATGTGTTATTAAATTCTGAGTTCAGGGATACCAGACTTGTATGTCCTACATTGTTCCTATGGGAAGATATGCTGGTAGCCACTGTAGCCAGCATCCCCCATGATAGCCTATGGAGCAAGATAGTCTTGCAGCAGTGAAAAACGAAATTGGGTATAATTCACTACCAGGGCATGCCACCTGCACAAGTAAATGCTCTACTTTTCACATACACTGCAACCTGCCCAAGGGGGTACCTTGGGCCTTCCATAAGACTGCACATGCCTTCCACAATGCTGGCTCCACCTCCTGCTGGGCGGCTGACGACTCTGCCCCTCACTCTGAAAGGAAAGGAGAAGCCAGGAAAACAAAGTGCTCAAGGAACTATGGCACTACGTAGCACCTCAAATCTGTTGGCTTTCAGGAAGGGCCTGAAAACTTGGCTTTTTGCTTCCTAGATCTCCGTACTCTGCTGACCCTGTTTCTTTTAATCTGTGTGTTGTGTTTGTCTTTTCCAGGTTGTCAATAAAGCGCCGGGACACTTTTTCTAGTAGCCGAGCGCTATAAAAGACACACAATAACATAACATAACATAACATAGGGGTGACCAATATGCACAGAAAGGGAAGGGTTAGGCCTGGTCAGAGGGGACACTGACCAGGAGGTCATGGCAGTTCACAGACTGCACACAGGCACTGCGGTGGCAGGCCTGAGATATCATTTTAGGGCTACTTATGTGGGTGGCACAATCAGTGCTGCAGGCCCACTAGTAGCATTTGTCATCACCAGCCCTGGCACACCCAGTGCACTTTACTAGGGACTTCTTGGTGATACAAATATGCCAATCATGTATATCCAATCACAATAACAATTTACACAGGGAGCACTTACACTCTGATACTGATCAGCGGTGTCAGAGTGTCCAAAGCATCTAAACCAGCAAAAACTAAATCCAGCACAGCATCAAAAATGCAGGAGGTAGAGGCAAAAAGATAGGGGGAAACCACGCCAAAGATGCCAGGTCTAACAGAGGCCAATGGCAGTTTGGGATAACAACACAGCGTAATCCGGGTATAGGAGAACCGGGATAGTCCTTTCCCCTACACGCAGGTTGTCCGAACTTGCCTGGGCCATAGGTTTTATATAATGCATTAATATAAAGGGTAAAAAGTAGTGGCACCAATATACATCCCTGGCAGACGCCTCTACCTGATTTAAAGTGCCTCGTGCATTTACCTTCCTGGGTAACCCTGACTGCTGCTAAAAGATCCCGATGTAAATCTGCTAAAAAATAAACTAAACATGGACCAATGCCTAGATCAAGCAAAATAGACCACAGCTTTGACCTGTCAACCAGATCGAATTCTGAGGTGAGGTCCATAAAGGCCATCTGTAGAGAACCTTCTTTAGCTATGGTATATTTGCCTATTAATAAGTATAAGTTAAGGCACTGATCCATAGTGCTTCTACCTTGTCTAACACCATACTGTAGATTAGATAAAACCCCATTGTCATTCACCCAATCTGTGACTTTAGCCAGAATCACTTTACCTAGTATTTTGACTGCAGAATCAATCAGCGATATTGGTCTATATCCAGAGGATCCTCTCTCTCTCCTTTTTTAAAAACTGGTATAATTGTAGACAGCGATCATGATGCAGGAAACCCCTGCGCACCTGAGGCATTAAAAACATTTGATAACATTTTAGCCCAAAATTTAGGTTCACATTTATACAGGTCTGCAAGGACACAGTCAGGACCGGGTGCTTTATTGCTAGATGTCTCTATTATTGCCCTTTCAATGTCTTTAACTTCATTCATGCACAACAACAACAACACAAATACCAATCACTCAGAGTCAGGGTCCAATGCATGCCATAATTACCTATTCCATCTCATCTTAAGTTTAGGGGCAGTACCTCTCGGCTCGGAAAGGAGGATAGCTAGATAAGTCATCATGCTCCGCTTCTTTTGGAGGGACTCAACGAGGCATCATTTCTTGTGCTATTCTCCATTCAATGTCTGGCTTGAGCGAAATGGATTTAGGGCAAGCCAGGGGGATGGAGCAGGACTCATAAGAGTGTACTTAAATGCACACAGCTGCAACTCCAATATGGCAATAAAAAGAAAAGACGGTGGTGATGGATTTGTTGTGATTCGAACCAGAAAGACAGAGACACACACAAATAATAAAAGTAGATAAAGAAGAAAGAAAGTAACAAGTTAAAAGCCTAGTTATCAGGGAAGTATAGCTCGTCCTCAAACTCTGGTGGTTCAACCAGAATTAGGTAATCATCTAACACACTACTTCCGTCACCTAAGTCGCTGTCCTCATCTTCCTACTGTGATTTATGTATTTTATAATTCGGTGGTAAAAAGTACTGATTCATTTTGATCATGGTTAACCTCTCCACGTTTTTGGGCGAGAGACTGGTCCATTTCACTGTTACAATGGCACCAGCTGCACTGAAAACACGCTCAGAAGAGACACTTATGACAGGGCAAGCCAGATAGTTTATCACCAGCCTGCTGAGCACTGGCCAGTGGCACATTTTCCCATACCAATACACTAATGGGTTTTGCTCAATGAAGACCTCTGTTTGGTCATCCAGACAGGCCTGGACCACCCGCTCAATGCTCAGGGGTGCTCTGCTGTACTGGGCCTCTTTTGCCTTTGTATCAGCACTGGACCAAACAAGCCCTTGCTGTAGATACCAATCCTGTGCCGATTTTACTGGTGCTGATGATCCTGTTCTTGCTGTTGTTGATGACTGCTGTGAGCCAAACGCACTGCTTTCAGGCTCTAAATTTGAACTTGTCGCTGGATGCCCTGCTGCAGTACTTGTGGGTTGGAGTATCAGGCCTTTAATTAACAGCTTTTCATTTTCCAAGTCACTGGCTACCTTAGCTATCCAAGTTTTGTACTGGGCAATATCCACTTCTGAAAAAAGAATTAATGTCTTAGTATTCAGTGATGATTTGTACAGTGGATCCAGAATTGTGGCACAAATGTAATGTTTGTCTGACACACTGCTACTTTTCACCCTTGTATTTTCAGCTAAGCGAAGGGCTAAGCTCGCCATCAACTCATATGCTTCTTTTTTTTCTCCACACCTTTGTGCGATTCAGACACGGCATTCATCTGTTGCTCTAGCATGTGCAACAATGGGTTACCTTGACCCATAGTACAGTCCTCCTTGCTGACTTCATGTGTGAAGGGCTCGAAAGGAAGTAGCATCTCAGTCAGGCATTTAACTAGGCCCCATCGGTCCATCTCAATGGCCATGCCGTTCACAGTAGCTTTCCCTAGTCTTTAAATGACATAGTCAGTGATTGGTCTGTACTGATCAAACAGACGATCAAGCATGTAATAAGTTGAGTTCCAACATATTGGCACCTCCTGGATGAGTGCTTTGACTGGCATTCTATGCTCACATTGAATGATTCTCAGCTACTTCCGGGCTTTAAAAGAATGACTGAAATGATTGACTGACTGACTGACTTGGTTCTTGTATAGCGCAATTTTGCCCAAGGGTGCCAAGGCGCTGGAGATGGTATCAAACAGTCTGATGTGTGAGGGAGAGAGATGATGGCTAATGGTAAGCTTTCCTGAATAGCCAGGTCTTCAAGGCCTTCCGGAAGAGGGGATGCGAAGGTTGATCCCTAAGTTCAACAGGGAGGGTGTTCCACAACCTTGGGACCAGGGCAAAAAAGGCCCTCCCACCCCATCTAGCCTTCCAGATTCTAGGAACTGCAAGGAGGTTTTTATTTGCTGATCGAAGATCTCTACCCTGGACATAGAGGGACAAAAGGGAGCCAAGATCTTTTGCCTCAAGCCCATGCAAGGCACGATGGGTAAGGCACAGCGCCTTAAAGTCAATCCTAGATTGTACAGGGAGCCAATGGAGATTTTTTCTAATGGCTAAGCCTGATGAGCGCCTGGGCGCATCAACTACAAACCTTGCGGCCGAGTTCTGTACAATTTGGAGCCGCTGAACCAGTTGCTTGGCAATTCCCAGGTAAAGGACATTGCAATAGTCCAAGCGGGAGGTTATGAGGGCTACCGTGACCTGTTTACGAGCTTCCATTGAAAGGTAATGAACAATTTTTCTAAGGATCCGTAGGACCCCACAGCAGGTTGAGGCTGTCCTACTGACCTGTTTTTCAAAGGAAAGCGAGGAATCGAAAATAACACCCAGGTTCCGAGCTGAATGCGTGGGAGTTGGGCATGCCCCAAGCTCCAATGGCTACCAGTCCGAGGACCAGGTCTCCTGCTTTCCTCCGAAAATTATGACCTCTGTTTTCTCGCCATTCAGTTTGAGGTAGTTTCTTACCATCCACACCGCGACTGCCTTCATACAGATCTTAAAATTCAGGGCAGAGATGTCAGCGTTGTGTGAGATGGAGACCATGATCTGGATGTCGTCCGGGTAGGATACGACTTCCAGACCAAAGGATCTAACAAGCCTGGCCAGAGGTGTTATGTATATATTAAAGAGCGTGGGGCTCAGGGACGAGCCCTGAGGAACCCCACACTGCACAGGCTGTACTGGGGAGAGGTGGTCCCCCAGTTTGACCCTCTGTTCCCGTTGGGTAAGAAAAGATGTTAGAAGGCTGAGCGCCAGTCCATCCACCCCTATCTCCCCCAGCCGCCTCACCAGAATTGCTGGGGAAAGGGTGTCAAATGCGGCTGTAAGGTCGAGCAGTACCAGCATGGTTGTCTGGCCACTGTCGACCTTAGCGCAAATGTTGTTAGAAACAACTGTCAGGGCAGA
This sequence comes from Lissotriton vulgaris, assembly GCF_964263255.1. NCBI lineage: Eukaryota > Metazoa > Chordata > Amphibia > Caudata > Salamandridae > Lissotriton > Lissotriton vulgaris. The sequence goes on from NW_028240612.1 coordinate 3,016,529, forward strand.
CTCTGTGCTATGAGCCATGCGAAAGCCATGTTGGGATGGATCAAGCAGGCTGGCCTGGTCTAGAAAGGAACTCAGATGGGTGTTTAAATGAGTTTCCAATATTTCAGCAGGGGCAGCAAGCAGGGAGATGGGGCGAAATTTCTTAAGCATGCGACGGTCTGATGTAGATTTCTTCAGGAGGGGTTTGACGATGGCCCATTTTCAAGATTTAGGGAAGACTCCCTCAAGAATTGCCTGATTAATCACCTCTAAGAGGGGAGGGCACATGACATTCCTTCAGGATTTTCAGAGGGCAGGGGTCAAGAGGGGATCCTGACCCCAGGTTGCCTAAATGGAGGTTAAATTGTTCTGAGGAAAGAGGGGGGAAGTTGGAAAACTGGAAGCCCTGGGGTGAGGCAGGGGATGCAGTTGGTTGGGAGCTCCCTGGGAAAGTGGGAAGCCCTAGGTCTTGATTAAGGGCTTCAAGGCCCGCATGGATGTTCGTGATTTTCTCGTGAAAAAAGGTGGAGATTTGATCACAGAGTTCCTGAGAGGCCTCAATAGGGTCAGGAGTTTGAAGGGCACATAGGGAATCCACAATTTTAAATAGCTCCCGTGGGGAGCTGAGGGAAGTAGTGATCTTGGCAAAATGGGATTTCTTTTCCACCATTACTGCGGCTTTGTACTCCTTGAGAAGTCTCTTATGGTTGTATTTTTCAAGGGGATCAAGGTGGAGTCTCCAGAGCCTCTCCTGCTTTCTGCATCCCTGTCTAAGCGCTCTGAGATTGTCTGAGCACCCGGGTGCAGCGGGACGTTTCCTAGCAGAATAGTGTTGTTTCATCAGGGCCAGGGCATCAACGGCTTTAGAGATGTTATGATGAAGGCCCTGATAGTAGGGGGTGCAGAGCTGGCCAGAAAAGGGGCCAGGGTTTCATTGTTGATCTCCCGAAAGTTTCTTCTCAATTCCCAACTGCTACCTTGTGCAGCAATGGGAGGAGGGAAGAGAAGATCAAAAGGGACTGCCAGATGGTCTGACCAGGACAAGGGAAGGGGGATACCTATACGTATTCTAGGGTCATTGGAGAAAACCCCTTCCAGAGTGTGTCCAGCGGAGTGGGTCGGGCCTATGACTGTTTGTATGAGCCCACAAGAGGACATGGCCTCTAGCAGATGAATAGTGTCTCTGGAGGCCCATAACTCCAAATGGAAATTGAAATCCCCTAAAATAGATAGATTAGACTTATCCAAGTAGGCTTCCAGCATTTGTAGGAGGTCATGACTAAAATTTGACCTAGGGCCCGGTGGTCTGTAAATCAAAAAGCCTGCAAAGGAGATGGTGGGAGCAGGGATAAGGATAAAGTGCCTGGCCTGGAATGAATCAGTAGGAAGATGATCAATATAGCATTTAATCGAGGATCTATGGAGTATTCCCAGACCCCCTCCCCTCCGGCCCTGTCTATCCATTCTGGCCACTGAGTATCCTTCGGGGATGGCGTTTAGGAGTTCTGGACCAGAGCTTTCGGAAGCCCACGTCTCAGTGACAAATGCCCATGCAGGGTTTCTTTCTGAGATGAAGTCCGCGAAAGCTACGTTGTTTTTAAAAAGCGACCTAGCGTTAATGAGGAACCCAGCCTCAATGATCGGAGGAAGGGGGTCGCTTTTCTCAGCCCTAAAAGGTTTATGGTGGGGCGTAGGGTGAGGCAAAAGTGGTCTTTCTATCAAAGCAGCTACAAGAGGGGGTGTTTGAAAGCAGTTCCGTGGTGAACCTGTGGTGACAGCTCTTGACAGGGGGTCTAAGTGCAATAAGCATCTGGTGAGCATAAAGGGTGCTAACCTGGTCATGGATGAGTGGTAGAGCATCCGTCCCGGCCCCCCGCGCTTCCTTGGCGCAGACGGGCTGGACTCTGGCGTGACTCCGGCGCTGAACCGAGCGCGTCCACTGCGCGGAGGCATGCCGTGAATCCTTATGTAGGGTAGACTGGAGCGCTACCAATTGCAGCCATCCCCCACCCAAGATGTCCGCTCTCGGACTTCTTCGTCCGGGTCTCGGTCCTCAGCCCTAAAATTGGCTGTGACCGTCTAAACTACCAGGGAGGGGAAAGGAGCAGCCAAACAGATGGTGAGTGCTCAGGGAGGTGCAGGGAGATGAAATCGGAATTTAAAAAGTCGCTGCAAATAAAATGTGCAACCTATGCTAGTAATCAGCAAAGTACACAGTTAATAAGTCACTGTTCACCGCTATCTACCTCCCGGCTTCCGCCTCAGGAGGGGTCCACATTAACTCACTCACACAGCAGGAATCTTGCGTCTGCTTCCAGTGTGGATCCTTATGTAGGGTAGACTGGAGCGCTACCAATTGCAGCCATCCCCCACCCAAGATGTCCGCTCTCGGAATTCTTTGTCCTGGTCTCGGTCCTCAGCCCTAAAATCGGCTGTGACCGTCTAAACTACCAGGGAGGGGAAAGGAGCAGCCAAACAGATGGTGAGTGCTCAGGGAGGTGCAGGGAGGTGACATCGGAATTTAAAAAGTCGCCGCAAATATAATGTGCAACCTACGCTAGTGATCAGCAAAGTACACAGTTAATAAGTCACTGTTCACCGCTATCTACCTCCCGGCTTCCGCCTCAGGAGGGGTTCACATTAACTCACTCACACAGCAGAAATGTGTGCATGTTCTTCTGCAGGTGGTCAGTAAGTTGCTGTCTTCTTTTTCAGAAAGTCTTGAACAATGATGTTAATGCAATGTGCCGAACACAGGACTCTTAAATAGCCACCAGTGCACATGGTCTTAACTATATTTCTGCCATTGTCTGCGGCAACATAACCAATGTTAAGACCTCTTGGGTGTAGCCATTCAAAGAACTTGCTGTTAAACTCTTATAAAATGTTTGCAGCAATAAGAGATTTCTCCATGGCGAACAGGACTACAATTGCATGTTTATGAGTGGCATTAAAAATCTCAGCAGTGTCAACAACACCTGCTGCAAATATATATTTCCTCTAACCCCCACAAAAGAGATCCAGTGTGCAGTGATGCACATGTAATCAGTGGCTTGGCAACTGGTCCATATGTCTATTGTCAGGTGGATATTGTGAACAGCACTCTGCTGCAAAGCTTGTCCAAGCAATTCCAGCACATTGTGATGTAGTGCCGGAACAGCAACTGTGGCAAAATAGGACCGGCTGGGAACAAATTCCAGAAACCCCACCCCTTCCACAAAAGAAAATGAAAGAAGGTCCAGCACTAACATTTTTGCCAACTTCGCATTGTACAACGTGCCATTGGGTGGTTGCGTTCGTACTGCCCCTCCGACTTAAACGATGCAGACAATGGTAGGCTGGATATTTTCCTTTCTGGTGCCGCTGATGCAGGTGACTTCTTGAACCCAGTTAGGCTCAACAACGCACTTTTCTTCATTGTGGTACTCTGTTGCCTTGGTGTCTCAGCCTGACTCTGAGATGTTGCGGAGGTTGATGAGGATTGGGTGGTACCACTGCACTGCTGAGATCAGGGATACTTTGTGTACCAGAGAAAATGTCTCCCTCTTGTGCTCCTTCCACCGCAATCACATCTTGTTCTATTTCTTCATGCCCACCAACAGCTATAGGTGCAGTTTTACTTTTTGGCCGCTAAGGTGCGCCTCCCACTGGATCAAGTGGTGTTTTTTCACATGGGTTGGTATTCGGTACCATAGTTTGTTCTAAGCTTACCTCGACTAACACCTTGTCGACAAATTGAGCATATAGCAACGTTCTCCTACTTACTTCCAACCGAAAAGAAGTCCCAAACTGGGGAGGTGACCTTTCTTGCGCTGCTGGAGGTGCCACTTGCAATGCCAGATGAGCTGTAGGGTGTGCCTGGAATTTAACTCTGTGTAGTGCCAGTACTACTACATACTGAGGTGATAGTTGTGCTGTATCTAGGTCCCTGCCGGGTCTTTGAAAATGCAAATATGGAAGCTGGAGGTCGTGTTGATGTTACCTGTGTTGGTGGTATCTGTGCCACATCCTTCACAGACAACTTGGGATGGGGTAATAATGTTGGTCTCCATCTTCACTGGTGCAGGAGTGATGTTCATGATGACTGGCTCGTCATTATCCTTCCTTTCTACATCTACCTCCATAACTCTTATGCTTTCTGGAACATTCCTTTTCCCTAGCCTTGTCGCGTGGCATGCCTCACTCCCAGACTGAGCTGGTGGCTTCCAAGTGACATCTAGATCATCAAATGGAGGGCTTGAAGAAGAAGTTGATGAACTAACCCTCCTTTTCCTTGCTGGGGATCTGGAAGACAATGGATCTTCTGAAAGAGTGGCTTGCTCTACTTCTTCCTCTGCAGGAAGCTCGATTTTCTGAACTGCCACTACTTCGGGAGGAACAACTACTATTGTGGGCGGTGGTTGCAGCTGTTGTTGCGGCTGTTGCTGTGGCTGTTGTTGCCCACTCATCTGCTGAGTTTCCTCCTGTATTGATTGGGTACTACTTTGCAATAACAATAAGTCAATTTCAACATCACTGCTTGTTGGCATTTGAGAAATTAGACTGGCTGCCTCTGCAACACTCATGGACTTGGGCCTAGGTTGGTGGGGAGGGCCCACTGATGCGGAGGTGCTGCTCCTAGCTTGGGCCCGAGACACCACTGCTGAAGGTGTAATTTGTTGTTTCCCAAAAAACATCGTGGGTGGCACACTAGTCTTGGTAAGTGCCACTTCCTTCTTCTGTTCCTTCTTCTCACTGGCAACTTTCTTGGTACTGGAAGACCTGGTAGCTTTCTTTGTGGTCATTGTCTTCAGATGTCAGCCTGACACAGTTGCACAAGTTGCAGAGATGTCTGTGGTCACACGTCATGTGACATTGTGCACAGCAGGACTTCTGTCTGGCAGTACAACGGGTGATGATGACACCTCCACCACAGTGTTTTGTGCACCTAAAAGCAAAGGAGCCAGAAGCACATCAGTGAAATGTTGCATTTGTTGTTGTGGTTCAATTACTACTAGTACAAACAAACAAATATAATATACATCTTAGTGCGTTGTGGTCACACTTGTTAGTGTTATAATATTAAATTGTATTAACTCAATTATTTAAAAAAACAACAACATTGTAGCCGTTTGTGAGATTTTGGCAACAAGTGCTTTCATGGTATACTGTTACTGCGTACACTCAGGAAGAATAGGAAAGAAGAAGAACATAAATACAAATGTAATAGAAGTGGAACCTGTTTGGCATTAATTTGCGCATCATGTCTTTCAGGGTGCTGCAGCTGGCTAAGCGGATGGAAGCAGTAAGCCAAGAGGAACAAAGGAAAGACATGCAGGCCTATATGGCAAAAGCAGCATACTACTAATCTACCACCACAAAATGGCCACCAGCCACATCGTCACTCACAGTCACAACAAGCAGGAGACCTGCAAAACAATGAACTCAAGCAGGCCTATAATGGCCAGGCAAAGGAGGCATGCTAAACACCACAGCTTTAATGCAAAAATGATAAAACAAAACTCCACGGGGCTAAACAAGGTTTGCAAGATATACAACAACAACCACACCACACACACACATCCAAGAGAGGCATTTATTTAACACACACCAAAAAAGTGAAATACCCCAAAAAATACATTTTGCAATTTATTCCAATGCCTTCCATGCCCTAAATGAAGTTTAAATTCAACAGACACTATTGAATAAGTGAAGCACACCTATATTACAAAATATTTGAATAAAACGAAACCCTTTTAAATCTTTTTCATTGAGCGTGCTACAATGGGATATGTGCTGCCTGAACACGCCTACATAGAACACCCTATTACATACCCCCAAAAAAACACATTTTGCAATTCAATCCAATGCCATCATTGCCCTAAATAATGTTCATATTCAACAGACAAAGGGGCCGTCTCAGGTCAGGAGCTGGGGGTCTGCCAGGCCCGCCACCTCCGTCTCCCCCCAATCAGACAAGAGGCCTATGGAGTAACCTGAAGACACCATGCAGCCGAGGCCCATGGTGGGAGTTCCGTGGGGCAGGCAGGCAGGGCGGGGAGGGGCAGGGTGGGGGGTGAAAAACAGCAGAATATGGATGATTGCAGGTAATAAACAATTAAACTAATCAAACGAATTTTGTAGTGCGCCCTGCATCGCATTTTGCGATGCAGGGCATGGAACAAAATATGTTTTATTAATTTAATTGTTTACTTACCTGCAATCATCCATATTCTTCTGTTTATCACCCCCAACCTGCCCCTCCCCCGCCCCGCCTTCTGCCTCACCGGAACTCCCTCAATGGGCCGCGGCTCACACCATGTCTAACAAATAAGATGCAGTGTTGACAGCAGTGGAAAAGCTGAGCACCACAATGGAGCAGACACAAACTTCGCTCGAAAATAAAATTGACGAGGTAGACTCCGACCTTAATCTTTTACATGCCGACCATCGGAAACTCAGGGACAGAGCATCCACACCTGAACAACTGTAGCTGAGCTCTCCCCACAGGCACTGAACACTGAAAAATACCTCAAGGATCTTATGGTGCGAGTAAAATAGCTTGAAACCTGTGCGGAGGACTCTGAAGGCTGCTCCAGAAGGAATAATAAATGCGTTATAGGCCACAGAGGCAGTTGTTTCATGCACCCATGAGTAGCTCTGGGTCTACAGGCTACCCACTATAAATTTTAAAAAACTGATGAAAAGTACAATAAATTATAGTTGCAACTTGCAATGCCCCAATCAAACAAACAGCACCAATTTCCAAACTTACTTGTAAAATCTCAAATCCAAAAGTCCTCAAATCAATTGATATACGATGCACCAGACACAAAGAGTGATCCTTCCAGCTCCAAATTCCAATGAAAAGTGAACAGTACATGAACAAAGCACTGGGAGGAACCTGCTGGACAGGAACAGGAAGTCCTTTCCCCTTAAAAAAAGAAAGGAAAAAAAGGACTTTTTGCACAAAAAAGTACAGGCAACTATCAATCTGTGGAGTTGTTTTCATCCAAATCATCGTTTTCAAAAATGTTTTATGCTGCTCAAGAGATGGTATTCTCCAGATTGCAATTTCTGCATGTTCAGCATCGCAAGCTTCACCGAACTTCCGCCGGATGTCCGATGGCGTGTCCGAATGATGTGTTCGCGATCGCAAACTCTCGCGGAATCCTGTGGCCATCTACCAAAATCATGTGGCGCACGCAAACAGATAGGAAATCTCGTCAGCAAATGTAGGGATCCCGGTAAGTCACTACCACACCCACGAAAATGCATTTTGAAAGCGCGAACAAGGAAACAACTGTGCTAGCCTCGGATCGCTGAGTTTTCGGTAACTCCGGGTTGTACGGCATGGACCATTCTAAGTTTATGTTCAGGACACAATTGTAGTCTCCCACATCAGGTTAGGAATGGGTACCCTGCACAAATACCGCTGATAGAGAAATTGGGTCTGGCAAATGTTCAATGCATATGTGCTGCCCAGTAGTACCTGTATGCCATCTAGTGTGCCTGAAACCAGCATGAATCTGTCCTCCCAGCAATGTCAGTGAACATCTCTGAGAAGGGCACCCCTAGTTAAATCCATATCTATGGGCCCAGGGCAAATGCTGAGTAACCAGGGGCATACACCTGTCCCCTCCATCATCTCTGAAGGCATGGGATTCCCACATGGTTCAGACACGGTTCCTGCAGCAGGGGAATCAGCCCCCTGCATCTAAGTTATGCTTGCACCAGTTCTTTACCCTATGGAACCCATATCTCTCACGTTCCATGTTAGGATAGTGTATTTACCTGCTAAGGCAGCCATTAGAGTTGTGAGTTGTGAGGTGGGTGCGTTGTCAGAGTTCACCTGCATAAGGGGTGTGGCGGCTGGGTGCGGCTGAAGAACAAACACAAATAATCCCCAACTCCGACTCCAAGGGCAGAGTGATAGACATCAGCCAGCCAGTACCCAAGAGCTATAGGAAAGTTCTGCATCATGATACTCCATATCAGTAGCAGCTTGGTAGTCCACTATGGGCCGGCCGGGGTCTCTGAGCACACCTAGCTCAACAAACCCAGGAAATGTGTGCCCCAGTCCAGCTTGCTCAGTCTGCCCCATTGTATAGCTCAGAGGTCATTCAGAGGGTGTTAGAACCGGCTGTCTCTAGTTGGCAGAGGTATACACTTCTGACAAATAGGGACACTCCTTTTCTAGTCAGGGCAAGGGGATCACACCCTTTGATAACCCCTGCTCACCCCCTTGGTAGCTTGGCAGAGCAGAACAGGCTTATCTCAGAGGCTGTGCGTTAAGCAATTATGACCACATACAGTAATACCGTGAATGCACTACAAATGGACACGACACAGTAGTATTATAAAAATAAGAATTTTTATATAAGGCTTAGCACAAGACCAAAATAACGACAAACTGTACACAATCGGAATAAATACGTTGGGAAGGAAAAAAGGATAGTTCAAAGGTAGTTTCTTCTTTAGCACAAAGTTTTTAGTATCAAAGCAAATCTTCTTCTTGGCAATGCAGTTCTTAGCAACAGGGTAACCCGCACGGGGGCTACACGACGTTAAGGCAAAGTTAATCCAAAGGTTCGGCGTCGACCGCGAGGAGCGCTACGTCAAGCCTGGAGTCACACGGACCCCCAACAACACAGTACCTTAGAAAAATGAAGCACACGATGATCAGCGGCGTCGAGCAATCCGGCGTCGCGTCTTCGGTGTCGATCTGGCCTCAGCAGGCGTCGTCGTTGATGATGCGGTTGCACAGAGTGAGCAGCGCTCACGGCGTCGAAGGGCACACAGGTGATGCGATCAGCAGCGGTGCAGACACGAGGTCCTCTGGAGCTAGAGCCGTACTCCCACTCACTGGCGTTGCTGCTGGCGTCGGTTGGGCCTAGCGTTCGGTTGTCGTGATTGCTGATTCTTTCAGAGGTGCTGGATTCACGGTTCCAGCAAAATAGCACTTTAAGCAGATGAAGTCCTTTAGCCCTGTGACTTCAGCAGGAGACTGGCACTCTTCCAGTCCTTGGAGATTTTCTTAGCAAGCGTGAGAGTACACACCCAGTTCCTCTCTCCTGGTTCCTTGGCAAAAATAAAGAAGCACTGCAGGATTCCCCCAACAACAGCACACTGGCAGAAGGGGTAGGCAGTCCTTAGATCAGCAGGCCTCTTGTCCTTGGTTACAGGGTTCCTTGTCAGAAGTGATCTAAATTCTTGGTTCAGGGGTCCTACTTTTATACCCCTTTTCGTCTTTGATCCCTTTGTCCATGCCGGGGGTTTCCCAACATCCTGGGTCCGTTGTGGGTGGAGCCAGGCAGAAGCACCTGGCCTATTCACTGGGCAGGGCTGGGTCCTCAGACGCCCAGCAGGAGGTGGAGCCAGCATTGACACTGGCAGGAGCAGAGCTATCGGCCACCTGGCAGGAGGTGGGGCTAGGATCGTCCATGGCAGGCACAGAGCCATCAGCCGCTTGGCAGGAGGTGGAGCCGGCATTGTATCAGGCAAGGCAGGCTATCAACAACTACTCTCCCCCTACTCTCAACGTAACTGTCCCACTCATCCCACACTGACTCATCCAGACCTGGGGAGCCACCCAGCTCCTGTCACACACACGCAAAACCAGCAGAAACCAGATATGGTTAGACAAGAAAATAGACACCTTCTAAAAGTGCTATTTTCGAACCCAAAGTCCAAAAACCATCCACACCAACGGATGCGTAATTAAACCCCGAGTTCAGGGATACCAAACTCGACATTGCACCATGCTCTCCGAGCCAGCGAGGATCATAGTACTAATAATCCCGGCGGCCCATTCTAATCAATGGAGAGCAGGCTACCTCGCAATAGTGAAGGACCAAGATGGCGGTAATTCACTATCAGGACATGCCAACTTGGTCAGGCGTGTCCTACCTCAGACTTACAATGCACCCTGCCCGAAGGCCTACCATAGGGGCGACTAACATGAAGCCAAGGGAAGGTTTGGAGGGCTGGCAAGTAGGTATACTTGCGCGGCCGGCGTGACAGCACGAGGCTGCACGTGGGTCTCGCAATGACCGACCCGTAGACATTCTTTTACGAGGCCGCTCCTGTGGGTGGCACAACACGTGCTGCAAGCCCACAAGCGGCATTTGCGTTTACAAGCCCCGGCACTCTGGGTGCACTAGACGAGGGACTGATAGTAAACCAAATAAGCCAAACATGGATACAATAGATACATCAATTTAACATAGGGAGCACTTGCGCTATGGCACTGATCAGCAGTGACACGGCGCCCAAAGCATATACCAGCAAAACATCGTAAAACAGTAGAGGCAAAACAGAAAAAATGGAGGAGAGACTCAAGCCAATGATGTCAGGTCTAACAGAGGGGATCAGTTTGTGTCCGCATTATTTATCCCCACCTGAGGAGTCAAGGTCAGTGACAGCCTGCAGTGAGTCACTTAGGCATTCCCACAAAGGCTGGAGGGAGGGCCCGCCAAAGTACACTGCAGTTTCCGCTCCATCAATCTGGGAACACAGCACCAGTTCCTTCATTGGTCCAGTGGTCTATTCCTTTGTCTCTAGCCTTTATGTGTAGGCCAGGCGCTCGGCCAGACCCATGCGTCTGCATGTGTATCAAAGAAATGTGTGCATTTATTTGCTATGATCTTGAGTTGCTCTGGGAAATGCAGCATGTAGGTGATGCCAGCCTCTCTCAGTTTCCTCTTGACCTCCAAGAACGAAGTCCTTTATAGCTGTACTGTACTGCCATAATGTAGTTGGGATAGAAGTTATTGTAGCCACGCAAAACATTATTCAATGTGTAATTGACATAAAAGTATTGCTTTTGGATTACTAACAACCCCATAAAGGAATCAGGGCCACCATGGAAACATGGCAACAAACCTTATTTCATTATTCTCAGTATCACACACTGTACTGGACTGAAAAAGGAACACTATTACATTAAAAATATTTATTACTAAACAGGCAAACTTTTTCTCAGTACATCTAAAACAATCACACAGCATGTTATGAAAACTGCAATGAAACATGTTATAAATAACAAGAATAAAATGAACATTTCTAGCATTGTTAAAATGTCATATAAAATATCATATAAACGTAACACCCTAATGATATGTGCCATATTTTGAGAGCCTGAAAGGCAAAGCAACTCACACTCTAGAGTTTCTCTGGAGAAGAGATGCACTGCAAATCTTGTTGGCAGCAAAGGCTGTTTTATTCAATGGAGTGTAAAGACAGTGTTCTCTGCAAAGGGCAAACAGCCTCTACGTTAGCAGTCCGACGGTCTTCCTCTGGGACTTGGCTTTATCAGCTTCAGTCTTCAGGTGAGATGCATCATCTGCGAAGAGCAAAGTGTGCTGACAGCAGGTGTGACCGTCTCTGGCAGAATCACAGGTTATAATCTGGGCACAGGATCTCTCCTGAAGAGTGGTCAAGTGGCTGTTTTTATATTGTAAATCTTATCAGGAAATGGAAGTTCTGGCATAAGTTTAGGAATGTCTAACATTATGCGCATCAAGGTGTGCATGCTAGACGTTTCCTAAAGACCATATAAGGTTAAAGGACGTCAATTCAGACTACATTATTTTGATTATATGTCTGTATGTGGTCTCATTTAACCTTGACTTGATGAGGAGCAGGCATCTCACCCAGATGAATGTTGCATTAGACGTTGTATCAATGTCTATAATGGAAGAACTTGATGCTATCACAGTTCTTAGAAAGATAAGTGCTGGTGACTTCTGTGCTTAAAGTTCGACATGACAATAATTCTGCATTAATCAGGAAATATGGTGGCTTCTATTGTCTAAGTTAAGGAAGATGGTAGCTTCTGTGAACTAAGATGGATTGGGGCCTACATGAAATGCAGTCGGACCTTTAGGGACTTTATGTGACCCTCTGCAACCTCTCCTCGAAGAAAAATGGTGCGAGTCCGCAACTAGTGTTCCAGGTATGTGACCATGTCTCTGCCCTCTACCTGTTCCAAGAGGCAGGAGGTCATATATTATAGTAGTGACAGCATCATCACCACAGGATACACCTCATTGGTGTGCTCTACTGGCACTTAAACTAATTCGCCAGTTTACAATGGTTGTCCCTCAGTATGCCCAAGTCAATTGCCACCTTGTTAATTCTGACCTTAAGGCTTTCCCTAGTGCCATGTACTGCCTCTAGGATTTTATCCTGTTTGACCTCTTCAGCGTGAGGAAGTGCCAGCTTAGGATCCATCTGTGGCTTTGGGGGGGCTGTTGCAGGATATTGCGGTGTCCTGTCCCGGGTCTTTTGTTGATTGTGTCTCTCTCATACTTGTGGCATTTATAAGGCTGTGCCTCAGGGGGCCAGGCTACAACCTCTGGCTCTTCTGGTGCCAGCATTGAAAAGTCAGTGAATGAGTACAAGAGCCCCGCAACCATCCTCTCCTCTCCCGGGCAGCCCTGCACCACCACCCAAAATCCTCTGGGGTGGTATGTCCTCCCACTCAACTTGGCCAGGCTCACAGGACCACTGGTGTCTGACTGTTGACAGGGTGAAGCATGTCTCTCCACAAGTGTGCACCACGGCGCATACTCCAGCCTAATCTGTAGTCTTCTCCAAGCCGAAGTGATGCCAGATTCCTGGTCATGTATGCCTGGCTTCAGTATTACAGGCAGTGGCTACTGCACCTAGTGGGTCCTTGCCACCGGCTCCATCGCAAAGCCTTTGTTTTGCCTTCTCCCTGCCCTACACAATTGGGAAGTAGGTACTGGAAGTGTGGTCTACTGACCCAGGCAAATTAGAACACTAGGCAGGGTGCGCAGAAATGGGGCTGTTCGTATGACCCACAGGGGCATCGCCCCCCACCCCCTCTGTGGTCCGATGAGCTTGGCAGCCACAGGTTTCTGGGCTCTAGCTGAGACTGTGTCCGGACAGCTATACTCCGGCCCCCAGATGTCCCTCGGCTCTGCAAGGCCAGCCTCCTGATCTGAGTTAGGTCACTGCCTCAGGACCTATCATTCCACAGGGACATGTACACCGTCCTTTTCACTCAGTCAATCCCCTCTTGGGACCACTGTGGGTTTCAGATGTTGCCCACCTCACCGGTCATCTCTCCTATAGTTTACGCTCCTGTTCTCCTCCCTCTCCTCATCTCTTCTTTTTCTGGCTTTGAGAGCAGAGGGTGGTACATTTACTCTTCTTTGCTGCTTTATGTTGTGGGGTAGCCTGCCCCACCCTTCTAGGCACAGGCTTTCAGTGCCAATCTTGTCTCAAGTGCCTGCTGCCCCAAGTGCACCCAAGTCCCTCTCCTCCTCACTCATGCTTCCCCCTGTGGTCTGGCGGTAGACCAGGTCTAGGGTGCCTCGCAGGGCCACTGAGAGGATTCACTGATGCCCACACCAGCAATCAGTCTCATGTGGAAGGTGATGCAATTTGTATACCACCTGGGACAGTCAAGGTTTGGATGGGGTGGTGTACAGAGATACTGCGAACATACTTAATGCTTTTACCGCTCACTATGCTAAACAATATACTACGCAGCGGGTGGATATGCTGGATCTAGATACCTATTTGGGGGATGTGACTTTGGGATGGCTGAGTGATGTACAGCAACATTTTCTGAGTGCCCCATTCGAGCTTGATGAGGTAAGGGAGGCAATTATGCACATGCAATCTGGGAAAGCCACGGGTACAGATGGCATCTCTATAGAATTTTATAAAACATACATAGATCTGATGGCGCCCATACTACGTGAAGTCTATGAAGATGCGCTGGACACAGGGCATCTCCCTCCCTCTATGAGAGAAGCCCTCATCAGCTCTCTTTCAAAACCTGGGGAAACGCCACAGCAGTGTGACTCTTACAGACCTCAGTCACTGCTTAATTGTGATGTTAAAATACTTGCTAAACTTATAGCCACGCGACTCAGTTTACTAATGGAAAATGTTATTTTACCCGATCAGTCAGGCTTTGTTCCAGGAAGGGCGAGGTCCCACAACTTGAGAACACTTTTCACCGTCTTAAATAATGTCTCTTCGGAATTGCCTATGGCGGCTGTTTTTTTAGACGCCACGAAGGCTTTTGATTCGATAGATTGGGATTATATATTTAGAGAGATATCGCGCATGGGTTTTCTGCCCCTTTTTCTTTCTTGGATACAGCTGTTGTACTGCTCACCGGTCCCTAAGGTGCTTATTAACGGTTGGATTTCCCAGGGGTTTCCCAACCACAAGTGGTACAAGGCAGGGCTGCTCCTTGCCGCCGTTGCTTTTTGCGATTTCTGTTGAACCACTGGTGGCAAAGCTGAGACAGCATCACCCTGATAAGGTGTTGAGGGGTAACATGAGGCAGATATTAATATCCCTATATGCGGATGATATCACGCTCTATATACTTGACCCACAGCACAACTTGAACCCCATCCTCAGGGAGTTCATATTTTTTGGGCAGCTTTCAGGGGTTCAAATAAATTGGAGTAAGTCTTGTATTTTTCCTCTTACGGCCGCAACTAATCGATTCCCACTAAACTACCCATTGGAATGGTGTGAAGATGAGCTGAGGTACTTGGGCATCCGCATAACGAGAGACATGGACGAATTGATGCGCCTTAATTATGGCACGGCCATGGTCCGCATAACAGACAACATCACTCGTTGGATAACACTTCCACTCTCCATGGCGGGACGAGTGTCTCTAATTAAAATGGTGATATTACCTCAAATGCTCTATTTGTTTCTGAATATACCGTTCCACCCGGGAGCTTATTTTTTCAAGACACTTCAGTCAGACCTATTGAATCACAAACAAGGGAACCCGAAAGGTAGCGTAGGACCGCAGGTATTAGTTATTGCAAAGAACAATGGTCCTGTGCTAACAAAAAAATTGGGGACAGTAATGTATATAGACCGCAATGAGTTCTATATATGTTTTCAATGTCCTGCCGGACAAGGAATTTTATTTCAATCAATCTTTTAGTATAATTCGGAGGGAATAGAAGCATAAACAATATTACAAGGGCACAGTCCTGTACCCAACATGAGGGAAAAAGTGGGGGAAACAAGGACAATGAAATAGTACAAACACATATAGAATAGTCAGGCAAAAAACTTTGGAGCCACGTAGGCTTGCAATTAAAATATAGTAAAGAAGCTCTGTAAAACAGTATCCACAATAATTGCACTCAATGGTTAGTATGTGGCACTGTTTTTTTTTAAAACAGTCGACGTTTTGATCCCTAGCTCCTAGGTAAGTGGGATCATCATCAGGACTAATTAAAATTACAGTTGCCTAGTATATCCCGTTGACGCCTGATGCGTTAAGGAGATAAGAAACAAGAGAAATGGGAAAAGGGGGAGAAAGAAGACCTGTCAGATAATTTACATTTAGATGTTATTCATTTGTGTCATATCCAGTATGCGTGACAGGTGCCGCCATATTAAGTACAACCTGAAAAAGAACAAGTTCACTATTGTGCAATGGCCACCGGTGAAGTCATATTTAAATTCATACTGTTGTCTATAGAATCAACTGAGTCGTTTCATGATTAATGTTCCTAAGTGCGTCGTGAGGCCGTTAAAGAGTCATAATTGTGGTATCAAAAGGCTTCGGCGGAGCTAAGAGTTGCTTGCGCATGGTGAGTTTACTCGAGGCATGTTCAGACTAGGTGCCTAGCCGTGCTGAGAGAAACCCGAGCCGGTGGTGAGAGGTGGCATGCTACGCGATTCGTGATTGACAAAAGGGTTCGGGTGAGCCAAAGTTAAACTAGTACTAAGCAGCCTAGGGCTCATACCCAGTGTTAGGCATAGGGTAGCGTGAAGGCAGGTGATTCATAAATAACCTGCTGCGTTATGGCATCTGTTTGGGCGAAATAAGGGAAACAAAATTGGTGTCATGGAAGGGCTAGTAGGGCGTGGTAGTGCCAGGCATTTAGTGATCATTACCTGTTCCTTAAATTAAGTGGACGTTGGAACAATATCCTGGCTGCAGCATTGAGGTTGGTTTTAAGCGGGGCTAGGTGAGAGTGAGCTGTCTGGAGAGAACTGCGTTCCCATAGTCCAGTCTGGATAACACCAGGGCTTGGGTGGCTTGCTTGAGGTCGGATGCGGGGATGTGGGGTTTGCTTTCGTTAAGGAGCTTCAGATTGAGGAAGGCGCTCTTGGCGGAGTTCTTGATGTGGTTGGACATGGAGAGTTTGTGGTCAAGGCTGATTCCCAGTGATTTGACAGAGGGTGCCAGGGTGAGATTTCCATTAAGGATATCAATAGCTTTCATCCATTCAACGATTTGCGGGTTTTCGTCCTCGTTTTGCCCTGATTGAGTTTGAGGTGCTTTGTTGATAGCCATTCTTGGAATTCCTTGAGGGTATTGTTGAGTCTTTGAATGTCGTTAAAGGAGGAGGTTTCCAGGTACATCTGTATATGATCTGCATAGAGATGAAAGGGCATATTCGCTTTCTTCAGAATGGAGGTGAGAGATTCCATATATATGTTGAACAGTTGAGGGGAGAGAATGGAGCCTTGAGGTACGCCTCTGTTAACAGGAATGAGTTTGGAGGCAAATGATTAGATTTTTACTCTTTGTGACCGATTTTGAAAGAAGGAGGACCACTTTCTCTGCGCCTGCCCGTTCTTTGAGAGCTTTGATGAGAAGACTGTGGTCTACAGTGTCAAAAGCAGCAGACACATCTAGGAGGATGAGGAGACAGCAGTGGCCAGCGTCAAGGGAGTTGAAGATGATAGATTATATTATACTCCAGCCCGAATGCATAGATACAAATTGAGGGAGACTGACAGATGCGACAGATGTCGAGCCACTGGAGCTGACTTCCTGCACCTTGTGTGGGGATGTACGGAGGTATATACATACTGGAGATTAGTTTTTGAGGCTTTGTCTCTAATGGTAAATGCACGGATTGAGCCTACACCATTGATGGCCCTATTGGGTTATGTTAAGCCATTGGAAGCAGCGAACCGTAAATTTGTTGTACTTGCGTTGTTGATGGCTAAGAGAAGAGTGGCATGCTGCTGGGGCAGGGGAAGAGCACCCAAATTCAAAGTATGGATAGCCGTTGCGATATATGTGGAACTGATACCCGTTGCCTCCATACCCATGGAAGTTTGGGCCCCACTGAAATGTTATTTATTGTTGCACCCCCAGACAGACCCTGCTACAGAATGATAGATTTCTGCACACTTTATAACGTACTGCACACGCCTTTTGCTAATATGATTTGATCTCCTGGTGGGAGCAATGTGTCAATATATTGAATTGACAACACAATCATTGCAACCATTTGATCTGTCCGGATGAGTCTAAAGTGGGACGAGGTGGGTCGCTACCATGCTGTACATATTATTGGTATAAGATGATGCATGCCCCCCCCCCACCCGGTGTTAAGGTCAGACCCATATTTTTTTTCTCTTTTTGTAATACAGTAAGCTCACCTGTGTACTAAATTCTGATGAGTGAGACCAACAATTTGTATGCCTAGTTGCCTAATGTTATGTGAAACATTGCTACCAAATTCTGTATGATGATCTGAAACTTATTATGTTAAGCTGATGAAAGTGTAGATGACTCCATGTGTACCATAATTGAAAATCAGTAAAAAGAAGTTTAAAAAAAATCCTAATTTAAGAAAAAATCCTAATTTAGGACAAAATACTAATTTAAGACAAAATCCTAACCTAGGACAAAATCCTAATTTCAGACAAAATCCTAATTTAAGACAAAATCCTATTTTAGAACAAAATGCTAATTTGGGACAAAATCCTAATTTAAGACAAAATCCTAATTTAGGACAAAATCCTAATTTAAGACAAAATCCTAATTTAGGACAAAATCCTAATTTCAGACAAAATCCTAATTTAAGACAAAATCCTGATTTAAGACTATTAAATGCTTTCTATGAATACCAAAAGCAATACATTTAGGATTTTGTCGTAAGTTAGTTCTGTGAATCGGCCCCAAAGAAAATGAACCCAAAGCTGTGGAAAAGGGGGGGTTGTCATGGGGTTATTATCAATCCAGTTCCATACAAGACTATGTCTGCCACAGCTTCCTGAGTCCCATACCAAAAACTAAAAACAGACTTTATGCCACAGTTTCACAAAGTTTTCTTTAAATGTGTAAAGTACTGTATATGATACTTTTGTTTAGATAAAACCTTTGTACTCAAATATAATAACAGTAATACTTATCAGGTTCTGGAATTCGTTAATTGTAACACCAGCTATGTTTTCTGTGTCATTTTAAGTCATTGCTTTGATATATATAAGTGGGCAATACCATTTGACCTCCAAAGGAATGCATACAAGAACACATTAAAGTTATTCAAACAAAGATGGGGGCCTATTATTAAGAACTGCATTAAAAATTATCACCGGTTTAGCAGCAGAAAACTGACGCTAAAGCGCGATAATTTGCTTGATAATATGCCCTGGAGAGTTCCAATGGAAGTCCGTGTTCTGCTGTGAACATGGGCTTCTGTTGGAATTCTCCAGGGCATATTATCAAGCCCATTATCGCCGCTTTAGTGGCAGTTTTCTGCCGCTAAACCGGCGATAATTTTAACTCCGTTCTTGATAATATGCCCCAAAGATGATAACAACCCCCTTGCCAAACATTGCAACAGTCTACATCAGCTAGATGACCAAATCTCTATCAAGTTTAATGCATTGTCACTCACTAAAACCTACCCCAAAGGTGGTGACAAGTCCCTTATGTTAAACAAAACGTAAGCATAATGGATCATCAGAGTCAGATCCATAAATAAAGGTATCGCTCAACATAGGGAATTATAGTATTTCCATATGGACTATTACTGTTGTCGCCACCTTTTGGGTGCTTAACAGGTCAAGATTTCCTAAAGTAACATACCCCATCTTTGATAACTATGCCCTTCCATGATGATGAAACATAAAATGTCATGAAATTAAAATTACTCTGCTCCAAGATCTGATTCATATTAATTGGATGGCGAGAAATGTACACTGTAGGAAAGTGGAATATTATGTGGTATGGTTGGGAAACGTTACCATGCAATATCTTCACAATGCCACAAAGATAATCCTTGGATTCACCACAATGAATTCTTAGCTCAGAACTGGTAGTGTAGCAAAGAGCAGCCAGACCTTACTGGGGGAGAGTGTTAAGCATTTTGACTCAATAGAAATCGGACACAAGTTTATAAAAGTAGAGCTTTTTAAAAGCTTTTTAGCATACATTAACCAGAGTTAGCAAAGCAAGGGAAAATAAGTGCATTAAATACAGCTGTCATTTGACATTGTGGTCAACTGCTAAAACTACTAGTGACATTCGGTCACTTAGGGGTCGATTTGTGTTCCACCCTTGCAGGTTACAGGTGGTGGGGGTCCCAGAACCCGGCCGGCCACAACTGTCAGTTATTTTTACCTGGCCTGTGGAGTCCAGGTGCAGTGGTTGTCCTGAATGCCAGTGGTCCAAAATGGGACCTGCGGTAAAGCCACTTTTGCCACAGAGACATTGCGGCCAGTAAGGAAATATAAAATCACAAGAGCAGGATCGATGCTGATGTTGGTTGCAAGTGATATGGAGTTCCCTCCAAATGCAGCATCGAGTTAAGGGGTCAGTTACCAGACTTGTGACCAACAAACCTTGATAGTGGTAAAAGTAGGTGAAAGGAACTTCGATGTATGGAAGTCCAAGGGAGTGCGGTAGTGGTTTTAAACTTCAGTGAAAGTCAGACTGTAACTCCAAAAATGCACTACACCATTTAACTTTGGTCAATCCTTTGGAGGGCCCAATGTCTTTTGATTCTTTCGATCCTGAGCTTTGTTTTACCTGCACTTTGCAGGTGACTGGTTCCACCAGTTCAGGGGAGTCCGAGGTTGCTTTTAGCTTCTACAAGGGTCCCACTCTTTTGGAGTGTCAAGTTTTACCCAAGGACGAGGGTTGTTCACTCAGCTCCAAGTCTGTTACCTCAGGGACATAATATGCTTTGTGCTGGTGGGTAAAGTTTTGTTGGCAGTAACACAGGACTTCTTAGAAGTCAGTCAAGCAGAACTGAGGTTCTGGTGATAGGGGGTTGCTTAAATCTTGCATTTTGGGGAGTTAGGGGTGTGAGGTGACAACATCCAGTGATGTAGGTCACCTTTTCTACCCAGAGTCCACTATTTCTGATCTCCTAAAGATGCCAGTAATCAAGTTTAGGTGTACAGATCAGGCAGCTCACTCTGGAGGTGTGGCAAGCCTTCCTGGAAATGTAAACCTCCTGCATACCTAAATTTCCACCTTGCCGGCGTCTTTGGATGCCTAGGGCAAGGGGGAGGCCTGTCTTCTCCTCAGGAGGGGGCAGCCCAGATGCAAATCAGATGCGGTGGAAGCTTTGAACCTCACCCCTCAGATGTGTAATTCATCTAACCCTTTAGGGGGAGGTGTGACCTCCTACCTACCCAAGCATTTGTCCTGACTCCTGGGAGTGCTCACACTGCATGGCAGGAGGTCAGAAGTTTGCCTTGGTGGCAGCTGGGACAGGAAAATCCGGGCCTGCCAGCCAAAGCACATGTCAGCCAGGGAAACCAGGTGGGCAGCCACTAGGTAGCTACCTGGGTGCATGCCAGTCTTCCCTTGACCCCAGATTCATTTCAGGGGAGAGAAGGCATGTTGTTTGACACCAAACTTGACATATTTAGGTAGTACCATAATGGAGCTAGCAACGCGGGTCTGCCCAGTTGCAAGTCCCAACTTATTCTATGGACAGCCTATCACTTATAGTGTACTTTAATGGTAAAGACACTATAGTGTTTGCACTTACATGCCTACACTCTTAATATACTGCACCCTGCCTCCCGAACACAAGAGACCTTCTCTAGGGATGACTGACATATACCTAAAGGCAGTGCTGTGACCCTGTCACACTAGGTGAGGAAAAAGTCAAAATGGAGCAATGAACACTGTTCCTGCAGTTTGTAATGGAATACCTGCTGTTATCTATTTGCCATGGTCACTTAGGGTGATAAAACCAGTGCTGCAGGCCATTTGTACCCCTTTTCCACCCACGCCCTGGGTACCACAGTACCACCTACCAGGGAGTTACAAGGGAGGTATGGTCTCTGTCAATTAAGGATGCCAATTACACATGCCACTTTTAGGGAGAGAGCACTGGCACTAGAGCTGGGTTAGCAAGCTTCAAGGCACTGTCAGAGTCGAAAAACAACATCTAGTAATCCAAATAGGGGCAAACAGTGGGGAACATCTACAAAAAGCCCTGTTTTCTTACATACACATTTCTAGCTGTGACACAATACCTCTTTACTTTTCTGACTCTCGGTCATAAAAAATTATGATGTGATTACACAATGTTTGTCTATTTATGGATGAGAATATTTAATCTGTATGCACCAATCTAGGTGTATATGTTGTAATCAATGGTTACCAAACAGATCCATATTTTTCTTTGCCCACCCTAAAAACCCTGGTCCTCAGCTTTATACTTTTCATATTCCTGTGCAGCACTTAAAGTGTTCTGCCAGACTTTGTTGCTACAGGCTGCGCTGAAAGTCAGTCGGCAAAAAGTAAGTGATGCACTAGGAATACCTAACCTTTTGGTGTCTGCTGTAAGCCTTGGCAAGGGGGTTGGGGCACACTAGGTGGACTTCCTGTATCTTCTTTTAAAAAAAAGAAACAGACAGGGAGGGGGCAAGGTGAAGGGTGACACAGGTGCGTACCCCACCAGCTCTATCTCTGCTACTGTAGAAAGAGTTATGAGTACCATACATTGTGTGACCACCTTATGCACGCAGCTGGGACAGTTTCCTAGAGTCACAAGCAGGTTGAGAGCTTGTGCCAAGGCTCAGGTTCATTGCTTGGTAGTGCACAGAAAGTGACAGGCCTATGTGACAGACACTGCAGCACATTTCACCTTCTGCCTGTTGCAACACGTGGCACCATCCAACAGTAAGCATGTGCATATAGGAGACCATGAATATCAGGGCCTGCACAGCCCCTGTGGACAATTTTCTCTTCTGTTGATTATGCCTTTGGTGCTGTCCTGCAGCAGGTGCAGCCATTCAGCTTCACTGCGCGCACACACCATGCATACTTTTAGGATAGGTAGGTAGGATTTCTTTTCTGTTTCATGTTTCAATGAATATTGAGTGTAATGATGAGATCCGTGGAATTGACATTACATGGGCATAGCCATTAAGTGTGCAGCAGTGATACCAGTCCTTGAGGCCTGAGGTGACCAGTGAAACCTGAATATTATTGAATTCGATTGAACAGCCAGTGGCAAGGAAGGCCAATTGTCATTGCTTGATCTAAGGCATGTTCCTAACCGATTAAATTTGTTCTTGTTTCTTCAGACTTACAGGGTTTGATAGTACCACAGAAGAATTATGGGCCTGTTGTTGTGGCGGCCACCAAGGCTAAAAGGCTTAAAGGGCCCCAGAGTGTGTTTGTTTATTTGCTATAGGAAGGGGGTGATGCCAGGGAGTGCAGACCAATCTCAAATAGTATGTACTGGGTCAGGGAAGAAAGAATCAGAGTAGTGGAAATTACCAATAAATCATCAAAACATGGGGTTTCGTTAACAGGAGCCGGTACAAGAACAAGGCAGTGGGGTAGGAAGCAGAATGGAAAGAAAGCTTGTGGGTAGGAATGATAGAGGGAAGACAGGGAAGGGGTTTGAAGAGCAGATTCAAGTAGTGTAAAGCATCACATAGGATAGTTAGTTAGTTTGGTGGTAGTGAGCATTAATTGTAAAGGGGAGGCAGGGCAGTCAGTATACAGGGTAGAGGTGAAAAATGGTAAAGGGCAGGAAGGGAAGTGAAACACGAAGGCAGAGTAAAGCGAGGGTAAAATGCATGCAAGAAAGAGGACAGGGTGCATAGACAGCTGAGAGAATGGATGGATTCTAGAGTGGCCAGGGTACAGGCTAGGGAGATTAGGGCAGTGGGCAAGCATGAAGGGGAGCAGTCAGAGTAGAAGGCAGGGAGTGTACACATCACAGAAAATCTCATCACGAACCCAAATCAGAAAACTATACCATGGCTTCTGACCCAGATGATATCATTAAAATGACATAAACAAGTGATTTTTTGCACTGTCTTCGTACTTACAAATGCATCTATTTATGGTCTTCAGTCTATATTTGTCATCCCAGTCCTTACTCTGAGGTTGTATCTTACATTGGAGCCAGATAAGCATTACCCCCGAAAAAATCTATGGGGCAGATTTATGTTAACTGGCGCATCCCGAGGGATGCGCCAGTTAACATGCGCCACAGTGCGCCACAGCTACGCCACCCATGGTGCGCCGCATTTATGATGCGGCGCACCATGGGGCAAAAACGGCACAGATGCGTGACGCATCTGTGCCGGAAATGTGGCGCATTGCTGGAGTTGCGTCGCAAGCGTGACGCAGCTCCAGCAATGCTCTGGGGGGGCCTATTCTTTCAATGCTGCCTCAAGCCTTACGCCTGCTTCAAGCAGGCGCAGGGTTTTGACGCAGCATTGCCCTGAAAGTGACTGAGTGAAATCTCATAGATTTCACTCAGCCACTTTCAGGAGGCGTTCCTGCGCAGGAACGCCCCCCCTGCGCAGGAACGCCTCCTCATGGCGCAGTGCTGTACAACGTGACGCATCTCCTAGATGAGTCACGTTGTAAATAGGGCGCAGGGATGCGCCACTTTTCCGTGCCGTTGCGTCACGCAACGGCAACGTAAACGTGGCGCAAGCCCTTCATAAATCTGCCCCTATGTATTTTAGTTTTGCCCCAGAGTTACATAAGGACTTTCTGGCGACTCACACCCCGTTGTTTTAGTTTCCATCCACAAATGATTTATTTATTCCTAATCTGCTTATTAGCTGTGAGTTTCTCATGTATTTTCTAATTATTACTGTCCTTCGGCAAAGAGGTTGTGGCTTTGCTTTATCTGGCTCAGAGCTGTCGGCTGAACCCTACATGCCAACATTTGGTGAAAGATAAGGAGAAATTTTCAAAACAAAATCGGGGAACTTTAATTTCATATGGACTAACATTAAAATGCAGAAACTTTTAAGTTAAGTTTTTGCTACAAAAACCAGGAGTCTGTTGCCTGAATTGGGAGTTCTGCTTGTATGACTATACTTGAGGGGTCTCCTGGCCATCGAGCTGTCCTGCTCCGGTGGGTACAACATCTAGCTCTTTGTTTTTGGGATCTTAGTACAATGCCCTCACTGGATGGATGGTGGCCCACTCTCTCTTGTGAGTGGTATTTGGGGCGGATGGAGAACTTTTACCTTTTGTCTCTGCCGCAGCAACATGGATTTGTTTGATATAGATGATATGTTTCTCTGTTTTCCTGCCTGCCCTGCTCTCTGGGATTCACCTTTTGCTCTGGGAGTGCCTTATTTGACTTATTGCATTAGTTCCCTGTGCTCTCTTTTTCAGGCAGGTCTTTCTTCCCTTTCCTGGGGCTTCCTAGAGGGAGAGAATGTGCTGCTTGGCTGTCTCTCCTTATAAACTATGAACTGATAATTTTGCAGTTTTTATTGTTGATTGCCAAATGTGCCAGTGCTCATGGCCACATCCTCGTGACTTTGGCCTCTCTGGTACTGTTTTCTGGCATGCTGTGTTTTGCTTGTTTGCTCTACAGTGCCCTACATTTGTGTGCATTTGGAGCTACCAAACCGCGTCCCTCTGAAATGTTTCCTTCCTTGGGCTTCTGCCCCCTATCATTTCTACCTTTTGCTATTAGAGAAGTCCTCTGCAATTACCTTGGACATGGCTGTTGTGGGCTAGTCTGCCTCACTACCCTTTGGAGCATGGCGCCTGTTGTCACTATCTTCAGCAATTCCTTCCCTGCCGGGGGCTCTCAAATGGTAGGTTAGGGTTCTTGTCAGCTGTTTCAATTTTCCTAGCTTGCAACTTTGAGTTTGTGGCCATACCAGAGGCCTTTCTACACACCTCTCTGTGGCTTGGCGTGGATTGCTGTGGCCTAGGATCGCCTGGATGGTACTTTTGTGCATTGTGTTGCTTTTTGGTCTCGTTTGATCGCTCTGGCTGGACTGCTACGGGACCTTTTCCTGACAAATCCCTTTATTTGTTTCGATGCCCCTTGTCCATAATGCAGGTGTCTGAGTCTATGGCAGGCAATCCACTGTCTTGCCTGCAACAGTGGCGTTGGCATTCCCACCTTGGTTGGTTGCTCTTCCTTTGGGTTCTCCATATCTCCAGCTTCTCACGCTGGTTTTCGTCTCCCACTTTCAGGGTGATTTGATCTCACTTTCACTCCTCTAAAGCTTGTATTTCTTAGGAGGATGCTGTTTCAGTGTTCAAATGAGTGGCATAGTGCCTGCACATCGTACGGATTGTGGGTGGATGTCCCTGTATTGGTTGCAGTTGAAATTTTGCAAGTGTGCTGTTCTCCTGTACTGTATTACATCTGTTTGTTCATGGTTTGCAGGTGTTACCCAGCTTTAGCCTGGGCTTTCTTCTGTTTGGCTGCCATGCTGAGGTGTCTGCTTTCAGTGACTAGGCTTGGTATTTGTTGGTGCTCTTAGCAAACTAGGCCCGGTTGTCTTGGTCCTCTGTCCTTCATGGGTGGCCATTGTTATAGTTTGTATGTTGTTTCCCTTTTCTTTACTCCCTGTAGTACTGCTTAATGAATGGCGATGTTCTATCAATTGCATTGTGACCTTCTTCCTCAGGGTCTGTCACTGCCTCTTTTTTTGCTTGTTCATATTGTGTCCCTGTTTAGATGTTCAATCCTGTGGGTCAGCTGTGCTTGTACATAACCAGTTCTTTTTAGGCGAGGTTTTTTTGCTTCTGCTCTTTTCACTTGTGTGTCTGGGTGTCTTTCCTTTACTTAGAGTTGTGGGTCTCTGTTCAGCCTGGTCGTTTCACTTGTGGCTTTCAGTTTGCAATTTGTTAGTGCCCTTGGATTCATGTGGTGTTGCCTGCATCTGCTCATGTCCTTTCCTGTACCTGTACTTCTTTCTGATAAGCTGGTAGCTTTTCCTGGACTTAACATGGATCTGCCTGCAACTGGCTCATGTCCTTCAGTGGATTTGCTAGTGGTGTTTGCGTGGCTGCCTGATAATACATGGTGCCAACCAGACCAGCGTATACTACTAGGTAATATGAGTTGTTCAGACTCTGTAGCTTTTTTTTACCTGTAGTTTTCTGATTTCGCCTCTTATCCTTCCTGCTGCTTGACTGCTCCTGTTCTAATCTATTGTGCATAGTGGTATGTTGGTACTGGGCTACTACAATTCTCTTTGGCTTTGTACCTGATTTTTCTTTGCTTTTGACACCCACTGTTTTTTGCTCCAGTTGGCTGGTTTCTGGTCCTTTGCTCCCAGATCCTTAAGTGTCTGTTTTTTTTGTGGGCTCCCACCTGAGAAGTTTCTAGCCTGTGTAGTTTGTTTATGTATTCAGATTTGTAGCGTGCATTATCACCCAAAAGGCTATCATGGCACTGATCTTGTGTTAGTCTATGCACTCCAAGGACCTAGTGTGACTACTCGAAAACCTAGGTCTTCAGAATCTTGCGGAATTCAAGAAGGGAGGAGGAACCTCTTATGTGTAGCAGCAGGACACTCCATGCTTTAGGAGAGTTGTAGGTGAAGGCTCGACCGCTGGATATGATTTTCTGTACTTGCAAGATTGTGCAAGTAGGAGTTGGACAATCGGAGGTGTCTGAAAGTTATAAAGCAGATGCGATTATTGTGATATGCTGGGCCAGTGTCATGTAGTGCCTTCAAAGTATGGGTGAGGAGTTTGAATTGTGCTCGTTTGTGAATGGGGAGCCAGTGGAACTCTTTAAGGTGTGGTTTGATGTGAGTGGGGTGTGAGAGGTGGAGGGTGATTCCGACTGCTGAGTTCGAAATGGTCTGCGCCCTTCTGGTGAGTTTTTTGTTGATCTCGGCATAACTGGTGTTCCCGTTGTCCACTTTGCTTGTGACCAGGGCATACGTGATGGTTTGCGCTAGCTGATTGGAAACCATTTGAAAATCTTCCTCAGCATCTTCAGGGTATGGAAGCATAATGCGGTGACAGCATTGACTTGGGTGATCAAGTCAAGTTTGCTGTCGATGATGGTCCCCAGGTTCTTGATGTGGGTGGTAGGGTTGGGTGTCCGTCCTAGCTGTGTTTGCCACCAGGTGGAGTCCCACAGTGATGTGTTCTTCCTGGAGATCATGATTTTGTTCTTGTTGCTGTTCAGCTTCAGACTTTTGACCTTTATTCTGTGGGAACTTTCAGTCTTGGAGGCATTGAACTTGATCTGGGTCCTGGGCATCTTGTCCGTGAGGGAGAGAATGAGTTGTGCGTTGTTGGCGTAGGAGAGGACATTGATACCCTGCATCCTGTTCCCTGTTTCTATTAGATTTTGTGGAATATCATGATCTTTCAGTTGTTTTTCAGGCTGCATTGATGGTTCTGGTGGATCTGCTGTTCTTTGGTGGTGCAATGCAGGGTGATATTGCTTGTTCTATTCTCACAGAGTAAAGACTAGGTCAAGGATGAAGGGCAAGAAAATGAAGGCTCAATTATCCACAGGCAGTCTTACATTTACTCCATGTTTTCGTTGTCCACATCCCAGTCATGCACTCCTCCTGCCCATCCCCTTGGTGCCCTTATTTTATTAACTGTCAGTCTGCTAATGCACAGGATGGGGAAGGGATGGGGATACTTTTTGTAGCCAGGGTAGGAGGGACAGAGAAAAAGTTTATAGTTTTTTGGGGGGAGGGTAGAAAGTAGCTGCCTGTCTCTAGGATGAGACCCGCACTAATAGAGCAAGGTCTGGAAAGAGGCTCTTGAACCTGGAGTAATGAAGATTTCCAGTATGTGTTCAGACCAGCATTTTTGGAAAGTTTTGTGGAGATTCTTCAAACAGTGCCAAAGTTATTAACATACAAAAATGCTTTTCAATGGAAATGTGATCCAAACTATAACTACCCAATAGCAACTGCTGCTGTGCATTGTTTAGCAGTGGTGGTAGCCGCTTTGTGGTTATAAGTGAACAAAGCAAACTCAAGGAGATGATGGACGGAGCGCTGAAACATTGCAGAAATCATCATTCTTTACCTCACTTCGCCACCTAAGTTCAGACCAGCTGTATGAAAATCAGCCTTGACCATGTGCCACATGGGAGCAGTCCAGCCTGAACTGCCAAGCCAGGTCTTCTCTGAACCGGAAACAAGCATCCTGGGCCTGGTTTCAGGGTAACACCCCTTATCACCCAGGATAGCTTGCATTCAGTCAAAGTGAGCAAGGGACCCACGTCTGGGCATACCCTGCCAACTTAAGACGAACAAAGAAAACACAAGGAGATGATGGACGAAGCGCTGAAACATTGCAGACCCTCACCCCCAGTCACAGATCTAGGTTGAATCCATCATCATTCTTTAGCTCACTTTGCCACCTCAGTTTAGACCCAGCTATATGCAAACCAGTCTTGACCCTCATGGGAACAGTCCATCCCAAACTGCCAAGCCAGGTCTTGTGGTTATATTTGAGTCAGAGTTTTCACAGGAAGTCTCCAGGTGTCACACACTTTTGTCATGAATACCAAAAATTAGAGGTCTATTTGTTCATTTAGAACACTGTGAAGAGGGAAGGTGCTGGGGGACAGACTTGGGCAACGGAGGCAAGAGGAGAGGCAGGAGGGGAAGCACAACGGACAATGCAGGACAAGCAGGTGGGACAGTGTCAGAACAAGTGACCACAAAGGGTGTGGGGAGGAGGCAGGGGTAGCAAACTAACCCTGCAGGACAGGAAAGCGAGGCTATGGCTGCACAACGAATGATGTAGGTGGGGAGGAGGAATGAGGCAGGGGTGCAGACTCGGATAATGGCAGACAGGAGGTAGATGGCAGAGGCACCAAGATGACCACACAGGGAGGTTGGCAGTGGTGATGGCAGCACAACAGACATTGGAGGGCAGGAGGGAGGGAATATGGGCATGCACATGAACAAAGAAGACGAAGCAGGAAGGGTTAGAGGCAGCTGCCAGTAAGCTGACCATGCAGGGCATTTTGGATGGGCAGTGAAAACACAACAGACATTGTAGGGGAGGCTGGAGGGTTAGTAGCAGCACAATGCTCCATGGTGGACAAGAAGAAGAGGGCAAGGGTATGCACACGAACAACAGAAGATAGTGGGAAGGGGTTGGAGCAGTAAGCTAATCACATAGGGCAGGTGAGAGGGGCAAAGACAGCACAATGGACCATGGACAGATTAAGCGATGGAAATGCACACAGAACAGGGAGGTCAAGGGGAGGGACAGTGAATAGGAAAATTGTATACACCTGAAAGATATATGCCACACATGGCACATATTCCTGTATAGCCATATTAATACTACTCTTTTCTTAGGAACTATTTCTTTCCTCTTCAGCTTTTGGTTCCTGCAGCCACCCCTGTATTTTTTCCCTCCAGGATGTTGCCTGTGTTGAAAAGGAAGAGAAATTTCACAGATGAGGAAATAATCCTTTCAGTTAAGTCTGTGGTAAAATACTGCAAGCAACGACATGGGCTGCGTCCATTTGCCATCAGTGGAACCCTTAGGGCAGCCTTATGGCAGGTGGTCACAGACTCTGTGAAAGTTTTGAAGAAGGGGATCTGGATTGTAGGGTACATTAAGAAAGAATGGCAAAATGAGAGGAGGCAAGTGAAAGAGAAGTTCTCTGTGATTCCGCGGATTCAAGTTCTTCGTGGAGGGCAAACTGGAGGCCATCTCCTCTCCCTCCTTGAGAAGGCAGTCCTTTCCACAATGCACCACCACCTGCTATATATACTGCCACTTCTGAAACAAACAAATGCATTGCCAGGAAAGATTCTAACTACCCCTGCCCCTCCCCACTCTCCATAGCTGTCAAATTTCCCAGGTCCATGTGTAACTAAGCCAGTCGCATTATTTTCTTTAAATTCTGGGAATTGTAGTACTGGTTTTACACTGGATAAATAAGGTTACAAGTACCATAAGTCTGAGAAAATAACATGCACATGCCTAGCAAACCTAAAAGCACTCATCCATATCTGTCCTTCACTGTGATTGTTTGTTGTACATCACATATATCCCTTCATAAATGCCAGAAGCACAACAAATCATACATGTGGTATTACTGATGATTTTACTGTTCTTTCATGCACCCAGATTGATTGCTTCAGCTGGGGAAGAAGTGATTGCAACTGTGGCAGGTCTTACAACACAGGTCACCTACACAGACAAGTATGTCATTATGCTAACAAGCTGACTAATACACTATAGAGGAGTTTTCTTGTTTATATCCGAAATATAAATGTCAATATCTCATGTATACTGGTACTCTAAGATATATTCTAATGCTTATTAAAAAACGTTTAAAGCCCTGTGCTGTTGTCCTTTCCACCATCTGCCAAAACATTGACTTCTGCTTCTAGCAGTGCTGCAACACTAGAACTGGCAGTACACAACAGATGGCTGGTACACACTTATAAGTTCAATATCTTCAGTGTTGCAGAAGGATCTAATGCTCTACTTATTATTGACATTCATAATGACTGATATGTATGGCTCACTCTCTTTTATCAAAAAGGAGGGAGAAAAAGGCTAAGGCTAGGTTCGGCCTCTTGATTCTAAAGTATCATACAATAACCCATACTCCATGGGTTGTGAGAAGCTAGCCTGTCTGAGAAGGAAAAGAGTAGGTCATACCAATTGGATGTACCTGTTGGGAAAAGAAAATTCCTGAATACCTTTGGCTCGGCTTCCCTCCGTCAATATGAACCTAATCATACCTCAGGCGACTGGGTTATAGTATGATACTTGGCTCACTATCTTGTCAGCTTTTGTCATACATCAGCCCCTGGGGTCAACCTTTAAAACATGCTCATTACCGACATCTGGGGACATCCTGATGAAGAAAAGGAGGATCAGGAGCTGTTCAAGGATGAGAAGGTCCTGGATGAACAGGAGGGCATTTTGCACCCAAACATAAAATCTTAAAGAAGGCCTCTTCATTGCCAATCCATTATGAGGAATGCCAGGCCCCAGCCATCTGCCAAAGAGCCACATATGCTACTTCCACTCGATTCATGAAATAACCCCACCACAGCCTTGCAGGTGCCACACCTGTCTGTACTGGTCATCCTGCTGGCCATGTGAGATAGCCGTGTGTGCTTGGATTTGGCATGGGATGATGGCCAGAGGGAGGATCAGTTTTGTCAGCAACATAGTAATGTGCAGTAGGATATTTTTTACTATGTGGGCTACTCTATGTGAAATCGCTGGCTCACCTAAATGACTCTCTCAGATGATTGGTAAGCATACCCATGCCATCAATAATGCTGCAAAACTGCTACCAATACATGGCAAAGATGCACCAACAGCATCTAAAAACATTTAAGTAAAAGCATGCAAGACAACAGTGCTTGGCCGGGAACATAATAGAGGCAATAGGCAAAAAATGCTAATGTCAATCTTCATAACCAATGCATGCAAGAGATATGCAGGAGACACCTGCACCAACTCCTCCACTTGCACGATCATCTAGAATACGAACACAGTGTCAAACACTCTCACCACCAGCATTGGGTGGTAAGTAGTCAGAGAAAACTACAAAACAACTGTGTTCACTCTGAATCTGTAAAGCATTCATGGTCGACAATTTTCCTTTATTAAAATATAAACACTTTTTACAACAGAAACCAGAGTCAACAGAAAGTCTTTTCAACTGTGTTGAATATTTTATGTTGCATTTACCATACAGGATACTTACTTAAGCCTACTACTCCTACGGAGGTATAGGTCACCAATCAGGACTCTCCAGCCAACTGTCTTGCCCTTTTCTTTCAATCTAAATTCAGGTGTAGCTCATCTCCTTGCAGTCAGCCTTGAGGCCTCAGTGAAAGTTGTTTCTTGGCCTTCTTCTTTTCTTTTTTCCTTGAGAGTTCCAGGCCAGGGCTTGACTGATGGTGTTTGATGCGACCTTCCCGAGGGTGTGACCTATCCAGCCCCAGTATCTTTTCATGATTTCTTCATGGGCAGGGAGTTAGAAGTCTGCTGCCATACGTTGTTGTTGCTGATGTTGTTCGGCCAGCGTATTTAAAAGATTTTCCTCGGACAGGTGTTAAGGAAGGTCTGGACTTTGGTGAGGGTGGTCACTGTTATACTCCAAGTTTCTGCGCCATACAGAAGAACAACATTACGTTGGTGTTGAAAAGCCTGAACTTGGTTTGCGGGGTTAGATCCTGGTGGTCCAGATCTTCACCAACTGAATAAAGAAGATAGCCCTTGCTTTGCATATTTGCATATTCTTGCCTTGACATCAGCATCTGTGCCGCCCTGCTTGTCCATGATATATCACAGGAAGGTGAAGGCCTTAACCTCTTCCAATGCATCGCCTGCAAGAGTGACTGCAGCTGTGCTAGCCTTGTTGGCCTCCAGGGTTTGGGTTTTCCCTTGTGGATGCTGAGTACAAGTTGTGCTTATGTGGCTGCCCCATTGTTGGTCTTTCTTTGCATCTGATGATGAGTATGGGAGAGTAGGGCTGGGTGTCTGCAAGGTTCATGTCTTCGAGCTCTGTTCAGGGTGTCCACTTGATTCCATTTCTCCTCCCTGCTGTAGATGTCTTCATGATCCAGCCTATGGCCAGCAGGAAGAGAAAAGTGGATGAGCATACAACCGTGGCAGACTCCAGTCCTCACTTGGAAAGGTTCAGTGGGTTTTCCTCCATTAACTATCTTCCAAGTTATCTATACTACTATTATAAAGTAAGAACTTTGAACCTTTGAGGCGGGTAAACTCGGGAACACAGTGCCAATCCACACACCCGATACATCGTTGTAATCATCAGGGTGTGCAGATGGACATAGGCTATATAAACGTAATAAATATACGTTATTTTAAAAATGTACCGAAAAAAAAGTAGTCCCTTGGAAGAAGCGCCGGCCGCGACGTGCGTGCCCGACGTGAGGAGCGCGGGGAGGAGCGGCGTCCAGGAGCGTGAGGAGGACCGGCGGACATGGCGCGGGGAGGAGCGGTGAGGAGCGGCGGACAGGCGGTGAGGAGCGGCGGACAGGCGGGAAGGAGCGGTGAGCGGCGGATGAGGTAGGTTATTTATTTATTTATTTAAGAGCGGGGAGCGGCAGAAAAATGAAGCAAAAATGAAAATCGTGAGCAAGAGGAAGCAAACGGAGCATTACAAAAGTGAGCCAAACGGTGCATTACAGGAGGAAAAAGTTACGTGTGCAGGTTACAAAAGCGTACATCGTGAGCAAGAGGAAGCAAACAGACCATTATAAAAGTGAGCCAAATGGTGCATTACAGGAGGAAAAAGTTATGTGTGCAGGTTACAAAAGCGTACAAAGTAAACATAGAGGTATAATACTGCAATATATGGAGGAAGGCTCCGGGGGACCCACAGACAACGTCGGGGCGGGCAGGGGCCCTGAAGCCTAATTGCTCCCGGACAACGTCGGGACGAGCTGCTAGTTCCCTAATAAAAAGCTACTGATGATTATGAGTTTATCTGGCACACCATGGTTGCAAAGACGTTTCCAAAGGGTCTCTAGGTCCACTCTGTCAAATACCTTCACATAGTCGATGGAATTGTCATAGAGGTGTGAGTTCCATTCCATCAACTTGTCAATGATGATGCACTGTGTTGCAATCTGGTCTGTGCAGGATCTATCTTTGCAAAAGCCAGTTTCTTGGTCTCACAACTGAGCATTGACTTGTTCCTTCATTCTGTTCAGGATGACTCTGTAGAACACTTTGCCTGGGGTTGATAAAAGAGTTATCCTTCTGTAGATGCCCTGTTTCTTAGGTCATTTTTCTTGGGAATAAATTGAGGTGGCTTGATTAGTAATATTTGAGGTGTGTCAAAAATCAGTTTTAACCTAATGGGAAAGTAGTTTCATAACTGTTTTACCATTTTGGTTATCTGAAAGAAGACAGTGTTTCCACTAAGCTACAAAACAATTTAAAGGATGTTGAATTGGTCTTTATTTTTGCATATCAAATGTTCAACAATTTATTTAAGAATTGCTTGAACACGAAGATAGCGTGTGGTGGTTAGGAAGTAAGCTAAAGGTACACAATAACATAATTTCCATAATGTCGAATACAGATCACCAGTGAATCAAAGAAACAAATAATATACATGCATTTTATTGAATTTGAACTTTCTAAACTTTCATACAACAACAACTCATATTATATACAACCCTTAAGGTTATAACAAAGCTAATTGAACACATGACAGGCCAGCTCTCTCAAAACCATGTACACGTTAGTGCTAAATAGTAATCTACACTTATGTTCCAACTCTATGCTGATCAAACTCTTCCAGCTGTCATAGAGCTGTCCAGGCAGCTTTCAGAGCCCTCTAGGACAGTAGTGTAATATAGGGGTGTTGTAGATGTGACTAAGAGGACAAGCACATATTGTCCTGGGCCTCAATATGGACCCAGAGACAAAAGTCTTCTCAGCGTAGTATTCCCTGTCAAGAGAGGGAACCCACTGCACTGAAGCACAAGGCAACAACTTGCCAAATTTGGTCCCATGCTGCATTGTTCCACTGTGTATTAGGAACCCCGTAAAGTTGAGGGTACTTTTTAAAATACCTGTATGTGATGATGCTAAATTACCTCCCTAAAAATGGGGTGCCTTATAATCAAGTCAACTATGTTAGGGGCAACATTGCACTAAAGAGCAGCAGGCTGGGGGAGGAAACTATAAGAAAAACCCAAAAGGGAGTGCCACAATAGTCCAACTATTTTATTGTAGAGCTTGTTCT
The DNA here is from genome assembly GCF_964263255.1 of Lissotriton vulgaris. Classification (NCBI taxonomy): domain Eukaryota; kingdom Metazoa; phylum Chordata; class Amphibia; order Caudata; family Salamandridae; genus Lissotriton; species Lissotriton vulgaris. Next base: position 3,051,211 of record NW_028240612.1, read on the forward strand.
CTTTCTTCTCTTCTCTTCTCTCCAGAAAAAAATAGTGTCAGTATCAATATAGTCTTCTCCAAGTTCAAAATAACAGGGGAGTTGTGGTGTGAGGTCTCAAAACAAATCTCTTTATTATTCCTCAAAACATCAATGACAACGCGTTTTGTCCTCAAAGAGGACTTTACCAGGGTTTATGTATTTCTTTGCAGCAATAGCCCATTGATCTCTAAGTTTAAGGGAATCAGTTCTCCCAACAATTCTTGGACCACTCGTATTGCTCCCTTGATATCGTAGGAGAATAACGTAAGGCAATAGAAAAAGCAGCTTAATATCCACACCCCATTAGGTTCTGAAAGCTCAGACCTGATAACATGACACACTACCACCATCCAGTACCTTCCTCACATCCAATACTACTCTTGCTATGGGGTTACTTTTATTTGGGGGAAGAGGTTGCTCGGAGGACAAGATGAAAGGCCAACTTCCTCTTCAATTATGTCCTTTTCTGTTTTCTTGCAGTAGATGGAATTTTCAGGCATGAGTGTGGAGTCTCTGCCCAGCATACGAAGAAGAAATGCAGCAACCAACCAAGCTAGGAACGCAATATAAAAATAAGTTAATCAGTGGATCCCAAATCTGCATACCCTTACGTCTGTTCAATTCCCCATCCTGGGTACCTGGATGTGGCCATAGAGCAGTATCATCATCTATACGTAAGTCCTGTTGTATGGCGATTTTGTGCAACACACAACAGGCTGCAGCAATCTGGCACAGAACGTCTTGGGAGTACACCAGCACCCCCGTATCGGGTCAATACAGTTGAATCTCGACTTGAAGAGCTCAAAAGAATGTTAAATATTGGCTCATGTACATATGTGTGCTACTGTACTTCTGCAGGGACACTGTGGTTGAATGTCTGTACGGTATGAGAAGATAACGAGAAAGAGCATACCTGGTATCACCTGCAAAAAAATGGATTTGTTAACAAAGCGGTGTTTATTCTGGTTGCACTACATGATACTTACCTACATGCAGTGCATGTTAGGGTAATAAGTGTGCAGTGATTATTGATAATGAAGGAGATGCCACCCCCAGACATAAATGTAGGGCCAGTGTGAGGTGTGTCTATAACCCATATGTCACTGAAATCCCCAGCAAACAAATGATGTGCAAGAGCTGAATGCCATAAATGCAGCTATGTGTATTGATGTAGCTCAGATTTCATCTGGAGTCAGGCATTGCTTTATTTTTTTGCTTCAGACAGACTGCATTTAAAATGACGCAGATTTTGGTGCAAGTGGAAAACACATGGCACATGAATTATGAAAATATGAAATAGGGCCTAGTCAAATGCTTTTAAAGGGGGCACTTTTGGTGCAAGCAATGTGAAAGACATGAAATGAGGCCTAGTCAATTTGAAATGCTTGTGCTGAATTAGCATGTGTTTTTGCAGTGTAGAGAAAACTCGTGTTTTCAGTAGCCTTTTTAGCTTGGAAGATAATCATGGAATGTGTTCTCTCTTCCCAGCTCCTTTTCCTTGTAATCTACACCCCCTGTTCCTGTCTTAAAATACTTTGTTTTTGTTGCATATTTAGACAATGCATATTCAGTTCATAACACATCTTCTTATAATGTGTATTAATTAATCATGCACCAGCATCACACACGGGCAAAACGCATTTTGCATGAAAAGCTATCAAAAACATTAGAGCACGTTGCTATGATTATGTATTAACTGTGTGCGCTTTGAAAATTTGCACTGGTGCATGCTTATGTTATGTTGTACATTGCACATTGTTGCATGTTGTGCACAAATAATAGAAAAGCTGCTTTAAACTAATAGCTTTTGCTAGGTAATCATTAATACAGGGTACTAGTATGGGTGAGGTAAAACATAATGGGTTTATTTTCATCAATTAATACACTTTTTGTATTTGTTTTTGTTTATGGGCCCACCATTAAATGGCTGCCTAAGAATCCAGCATGGCTGAGAATCGTGATGAAAAATGCATGCGCAGGACTGCCAAGTGCCTCAAGTTAAGACACCAAGGAGTCAAGGCCACACTGAACTGTGCATTCTTGTTATTGTGCCAATGTACCAGTGTTTGTTGAAAGTATCCTTCCTGCATGCGGTGTGAAAGAAAGGAAGAGATGGACTGATACATTTTTCAGCCTTAATGTTACATAATTGTATAATTATTGCTGGTGAAACATGACTGTATTAAGCATTAACACTTCCTTTGTTAAAACTGGTATGGGTTGGATTTGCCAATGAGAACAGGATGGTGAAAACCTCCTGCCATCTATGCTAACCAACCACAGTACAAGCATTACTGAAAACTGCAACATTATAAGTATAGTCAGCCAAGAATTAGAGTATAAATAATGACCTCTTCGCTTGCTTTGTAAGCCTTGAGCCTCAGGGGGCCTCTGTCTGAGAAGGAAGACAGGAGAAGAAGCAGATGAGATCAGACATCATATGGGTTAGGTACTCGAACGCCGCGGGTGCAGCCTGGGAGGATATTGCGTCCGAGTAGAATCAGAGGGAGGTGGGGGGTCTTGCTCATATTTTTTTTTAGATAAGTCCTTGCACATCATATTTTTGGCAAGGCAGATCACATTCCTCTGTGGTCTTGTGAAGGGCGGGCTGCCTCACTTCTGGTTAAGCACAGACAGGCAGATTGAACAGACCAGGGCAGAAGGTTTAGATTTAGATGCAAAAACTTTAATTTTATGCTTTGACTAATTAACTAGTTTTGAAAATATGTATTTGCCTTATGCATTTATTTCTCTTCATGTGAGATTTTTGCCAAATTATTAATTATTGATTAGCCTTGCATAATTGACTCTTGAATTATAATTCCTGAACTTTTTTAAAGAATTCTGATTGACATTTCATTGCCTCATTCCCTTCCTTTATGGAATGCTTTGTAGGCAACCTATAATGTATTCTGTATTAATTCTATTTTTCTGGTTTCCAAATTCTGTAACCTGATTGATATTTGACTAATGAATAAAGGGTCAGAGAAACATAAGTTTTGACTAGAAAATAAAACCCTTTAAAATACTTACCAACTCTCTTTATTGGCTTAAATATTATTTGCATTTTTGAATTTTCATGTTTATGTAAAGTCTCCTGATGGTAATAGACAGTGTCAAGGGCCCAACACCTTTTCAGCGGTAAAATAGAGGTTGATGAGGTTTTGCATTGAGAAATTACCGTGAAATTACCTCTGGAGCAGTACTTGCCCAGAAAGGCAGCATACACATTAGTGACTTAGCCTCTGGCAATGCAGACAACCAACATGGAGATGAAGTGCCAGCTGTATCAGTTGTGAAAAATGTGTGCTGTGTGGGGAGGTAGCTGAAGTTAGTAAAGATAATTAATTATCTACAATTATATTTTATTCAGCTCTGCCAGTAGGCTTACTTTTAATTTTCTTGTAATACAGTAGGTATGGTAGGTACCTGGCTCCTATTTCCTACACCACCATATTGAAAGGGTATATTCCCTATTTGTATCTGTTTATGCTTACCAAGTATTTCTCACCTTTTATGTTGCCTTAGTGTTATTTTACCAGTAGCTCTCCCTTGCAGGAGAGCCTGCGTGCGGAACTGGGGGGTTGTGTTTGGACCCCAGGTTGATTTTAATTTCACCCACCTCTTTGCTCTTTAATCCTCGCTGTAAAGAGTTCGGATTTGGACCACACCCTCCTCACATGGAGGGTTATTAAAATTGACAGCAAGCACTTCCAAGCCGCGGGCATGCCACTGGAGCACCTAACGCAAGCCCGTCTGCACCCATCCCCATCCAACGCTGACCACTATGCTGGTTTGACTAGGACTCCAGCTTCATTTCCATGCATAAGTTATTCGTCAGAGAAGCTCCATGCCCTGAATCCGCAAGGTAAGAATACAGCGTGTGGCCACCTGGACCCACACTTTCTTATACAAAAGCCAGATTTGCTTTGCCCGGACTGCCTAAATTCCATAATGCACGGTGGTCAAAAAATTAATGGTTGGCTTGGGTCAGCAAGGATTAATTATGATCTCTTGGCAGTGTCTAAAAAGGACCTAACACTCTGTAAACTAGCTGTCCTGGTAAATGCTAGATTGTTGGTTAAACATGCTCTGGATTTTGCCGAATACATGGAACACAAACAAATTGACATAGCTTTTGTAATGGAAACTTGGGCCGACCAGACTCTGGGCCGGTCCTAGTGTCCGCTCTGCCCTAATATTTCGCTATGTTCTGACTTGACAGACCACTTAAGTGAGGCGGTGAATTAACTGTAATACACAGGGACTCAGTTTGCACCATGTTTGAACCCGCCTCCATGTTAGATTGTGATTCTTTGACTTGCAACATAGAAATGAACAAAACTCAAACATTTAAGAGGCTCCTACTTAACGTCCCCCAGGTTGTAGGAACAGCTTTGTCCCTACACTAAGCTTGCTTTTAGAAGCCAGCTTGCTTATAGTTAATGTTGCCATACTAGGAGATCTCAGCTATCACCTGGAAATCACAGATTATATAGACACAGAGGAGCTTAACAGCACACTTCCTTCCTTTGGTGTATCCCAGCTTATAGATGGCTTTACGCACAAGATTCAACACATGTTTGATGGGCTTTTCTCAAACAATCCCTCTATAACCCTTTTAGAACGTCAACCATTGTCATGGACTGAACATCAAGCAGTCTTATTTGAGAGCATAGTACAACCTGTTCCTAAACCAGTACACAATTCCGACAGGATAGCAAAACATCAAGCCTGGAATAAAAATGAATGCCCAAATATTAAATCAGATGCTCCAGCCGGGGCCCTTAGTCAGCACAGACGTCTTTGACTCCACTGTGACCGCTTAAGACCAATGGTTATCCTCAGCCATAGACCAGGCAGCCCCATTGAGAACCATCCACACAAAAGGGACAAAGGGCCATATGTATCAAGATACCCATTTGCGATTCTCAAATAGCGATTTTTAAGAAATCGCTATTTGAGAATCGCAAATGGGTATGTATGTACAAAATCGATTTTTTTTTTGCGATTTCTTAAAATTCCTTAATTGCGACTAGCAAATTGTGAATCGCAATTAAGGAATACTTTCCAATTCATTTCTATGGGCCAGGAGGCCCATAAAAATGAATTGGAAGTTATTATCAATTTGCGATTCGCAATTTGCTAATCGCAAATTGAGAATAATTTCAAGGGTGCAGGGGTGTCCAAAGGACACCCTTTTGCACCCCTGAAATATGCATGGGTGCACATGTGGCGCACATACATGTCTAAGGGCATGTATGTGTGTCACATGGCACTTTGAAAAATGCAAAAAGGAACTAGAAGTTGATGGTAATTTGCGATTCCTTAAGGGCCATTTTGCAAATTTTTTTTTCCAACATACATTGCATTTAAGGAATCGCAAAATTTGCGATTCCTTAAATGCAATTGCAAAATAAGGAATCGCAAAATTTGTGATTCCTTATTTTGCACCAAATTTTTCTTAATACATTCCATTTAGCAAATTCGCATTCGCAAAGGCCAAAATTCTGTGAATTTCGGCCTTTGCGAATACGAATTTGCTTGATACATATGGCCCAAACTCTCTACATCCTGGTTTTCAGAAGAAGTCAGATTTCTGAGGCAAACCTGTAGGAGACAAGAACGTAAGTGGAGGAAGGTGTACTGTGAGACAGAAAAAACAAATATAAAAGGCTCATCAGTCAATCGAAATCCCTAATTTTTGAAGAAAATCCACATACTTTATTAGTACTATTGAGTCAGCCAGAAACTCAAACAATTAATTATTCAGAGCAGTTAATACGCTTGTCATCGTTCCAGGAAATAAGAAAATTGATAGTAGCCAAAGCATCTGTAACACATTAACAAACTTCTTCAAAGAAAAAGATCTACTATAAGTTTGAGCACAATCACAATGACAATCAGACAGCCTACGGCCAGCCTTCTGGCATGTAGAAGCCACTTTATGTGAGTTCTCTTCAATGAATACTTCACAGGTACTTTCTCTAATTCACAGGGATAAATCAGGCTCTCCTCTGGACCTTTGCCCTCCTGATATCATCAAATTAGTTGCCAGTACCATTGCCTCACAGCTAACTGACATGGTTAACATCATGTTTAAATCAGGCTAATTTCCCAAACAATGGAAAAGGCCCTCTAGCCTGCCTTTGTTGAAAAAAAAATTAAATAAAGCCCCTCTGATCCAGCCAATTTTCAACACATTTCTCAGTTGCCACTCCCAGTCAGATTATTAGAAAAGGAAATGAATACACAGCTAGCAAATTTCCTAAACAGTAATTAGTCGCTGGATGATTCATAATTTGGTTTCAGATTGTACCACAGCACTGAATCAGCCTTAATAAAAGCCATGGAGGAAACTAGGATGGCCATAGATAGAGGCGGCAAGGCCACTCTGATTTTGCTCGACCTATCAGCCCCTTTTGACATGGTCAACCACTATCTATTGGCTGGAACAGGGGTGGGAGAACACCGCTTCACCACCCAGCAATGTTCGCCCCTGGCATTATGGTAAATGCAGTCTCATGCTGTTTGCTTTGCTAAAATATTTACAAGTGTTTTGCCAGAGTTGGGCCAGATGGTGCTGATCTCTACACACGTGTTTCTGGTTCTTTAACCCTCATCAGTTTAAATTACAGGCTTCAAATTTGGGGTTTGCTGAGTAGGCTGACAAACATCACATCAGGTCAGGTATCTCTTACTGGCGCGTGGGTGCTTCTTCCACGAGCTTGTCATCACAATGACTCAAGGGAGTACCTTTAAACAGATAATAAGTGTTATCATGCACTGCATTCACTATGATGCATCGGGGCAAACTGAGTGCTGGAGTGTGAGGCAATGTGCGACCACCCCCTCCCACTATCTATTGGCTGCCTGGCTGCAGGACATAAGCATCAAAGTACCAGCACATGGTCTCTAAGATCCTCTAAGATCCTTTCTAGCAGAGTAGACGCAGATAGTTGCATTAGATCCTTTGGACTCAAACATCTTTTCTCTTCCTTTGGGGTTCCACAGGGCTCATCCATCAGCCTAACGCTATTCAACATTTAGGTTACGTTCCTTGCACCATTGATTAAATCATAAGGTTTTGCCCTTAGATCCTCTGCGGATGATACGCAAATAGTAGTGTCGGTGGCAGCTACTGACAAAGGCATAGGAGAAATACTTAGAGGCTGCATGCTAGAAATCAGCTGTTGGATAGATGCAAACTGTCTAACGCTCACCTCTGGCAAGATGGAGGTTGTCCTGTTTGGGAATCAGCCTGCATTTCGGGCACCATCCTGGTGGCCGGAGGAACTTGGCTCCCTCGCTGTCCCAGTCAATAAGGCCAAAAATTTAGGAGTCATGATGGACAATAAAGTCACCTTTAAAGAACAGGTTAACTCAGTGGTGTCTTCGGCATTTTAAGAACCTTAAAAACCATCAAGAAAAATACTCTCTTATGTATCTGAAGAAACCAAAATTATGGTAGTCACCGCTCTAGCATTATAAAAACTGACTACTGTAATGATATTGCAAACGCTGCAAAATGCAGTGGCTAGACTACTTAGCGGACCAAAGTCAAGGCTCTGTGCATCGTTTTAAGGGCCGTGAATGGAAGTAGCCCTGCTTTTGTGAAACAAAGTTTCAAGAAATATGTACCACATAGACACTTGCGGTCAGCAGGAGCAAATAGTTTGGTTATTCCCAGGGCCTATAAGTCCAACTGGGGAGCCCAAAGCCTTGTATGGAGCACAGCCAAACTTTGGAATAAATTACCACTGTCTATCCAGGTCTTACCTAGCCTTCTGGCATTCAGAGAGGCACTAAAATGTGTCTCCTTGACTAATCTAGCATCCAGCTCTTATCCTGCTGATAGAGTTAGCGCCATCATGCCCTCGGGCATTTGTACACTCAAGAAATATATTTAACATAACATTTCAAATTTATTAAAATGTTCACTTACAATAATGTTTACATTTTTGATGATAAACTAGGGAGTTGTAAGAAACTGGAAAATTAGTTTGGGGGTGTGTGAATACCTACCTCAAGTAATAATCACAACTCTTGTCAGGGTGAAATCTCAACGTCACTAAATTACCTGGGCCAAAGCCCCTGGAAAATATGACACAGATCAGGTAGGCTTACCTTAGAGGCAAAGTACAAAGTATTAGTGCAGTTTTCAAGCACTTATACTGTCAAAACCCAGCACAGGAAAAATACTAAATCAATTAAAAAACTTAGAGTGCATTTTAATCAATAAAATTACAACAAAATGATCAAATCCAATAAGGGAAACCAGAATTAAGAATTAAAAAAGTGTAAGGATCAAAATAGTGCCAAAAAAAGTTAAGGGCCAACCATGGTCATCTGCTTGCGTTTGACTGGTACCTAGGTGCAAGTTAAGGCTGGCCGCAATGGAGCGGCTGGATACAGAAACCAGGTTAGACCAGGTCAGATGTTTTACCTTTGGACTAATTTAGATCTTGGCTGGACTACAGTTGTCCTATTGTGGAGGCAGTCCCAAGTACTCCCTCAAGGTGATGGCGGTCCGCCTGCCGTATTTAGATGTTGCGGCAATAGACAGTGTCCCTCTGCGGTCTTCTCTGCTGGCTAACAGTGCTCCGTCGCCTTCAGGCTGGCGGGCTTGCGTCATGCCAATTTAGATGTTGCCTTTGTACTGGCAGCATCCTGATGGCTGAGTCCTGCCAGAGTGAGGTAATGGTGGTGTGGAGACAAGTAAGTGCTCCTAATAATTATCTTATTACTCATATGTTATGAATGTGTCATAATGTGTATGTAGGTAATGTGTCATGCCCTTTTTTTTTACATTTAGCATTGCACACCAACAACATACACACTATTGAATGTACACCGACAGGCACCACAAGCACAACACCCACCCTTACCCCCACCAAATAAATATGTTTTTTAAGTGTCAATACAGGTGTGTTTTACTTGTATGAGTTGTAGGAAGAACACTTATGCATGATGTATATAAGAATTGCACGTGAGAGCAATGTAAAAATACATGTAGCGATAGCGAATGTGAACACACGATTCCTGGGAGACATGTAATACAGAAGCCTACCTTAGATTCCGGCGATAATAGGGTTGCTGAGCATCATGGTGAGGTAACAGCAGCACAGAAAGGACATGGACAATTGGGTTAAAGACAGAAACAGGAGTGGGAAACCGGTTAAAAGATACGTTTTGACCTCTTTTTCTTCCATTCCACCGATTCATGTTTGGAGGTATTCCCGCCACAGTTGCCTAGACAGAAAGGCACATTGTAATTGGGATGGCAATAGTCTTGGCAGGACTCCCTCCAACACCCCCTTCTGCTTCTGATGCCATTGACATGGGAGCAATATTCTAGCAGAGGTGGTGGGACTCCTACAATCTTCCCTCGATAGACCCACCAACATCCAAATGCAGCGGGCAGACTGCCACGGCGGCAGGCAGGAAGGCTGTTGGAAAAACGACAGCAGACCAATTCTTCCAAGATCTAAATCAAGCCCCAAATGAGGCCCATAGTCTCTGAAATGGAGGTCAGAAAACCTTAGCATGGCATGGCAGCAAGCTATGGCAGACAAGGACTCCAAATCATCAGATAGCTGAAGGAAGGACCCTCGCCCGCTGGATAATTTTAGCGCCTTCCCCCAGTAAAGATTTATACATCCGGGTGTAGTCACATTTTAGAAGTTCAAATTACCTCAGGAGGGCAAGGTTGCAGATTGTAGCCAAACAGGGCTCCACGAGGTCAGACAACATTGTGGGGAGGTCTCATCCGAAGGAATTTTCTGCTGTGGAAAAGCTCTGACTGGGAGCAATGGCAATCTTTGGCCTATCAGCAAGGCACCTTTGTCAGACCAGCTCGTCCAGTTCCTCTGGAGGTCTTTGAAGTAAAAAAAGCTGCTATGTCCCAGGTTTCAGGAAAAGCTTGGAGTACACTTTGACACCAGCCAGATCCAGGACCTTGGGGTAGCAATTGATATTCAAGACTCACTCCAACAGCGGTGTCCAGTGAGGGACAGTTGAAACTGTTCAGCTGAGGCACTTGCAAGAAAGTCCTCTTATAACTTGCTGTGTCCCTTTTGTGTGAACAGGAGGTCAGCCTTATGATGCATGGAGTCACTTTCTTTGTCCTGGGTAAAGGTGGGAGAGCATTCACAGTCTACTAGATTCTTCTCAGGTTTCAAAAAGCAGGTCCAAGCACTAGAACTGTGAACAATGACAGAACAGAAAGGTAAAGTGTCTTGAACAATTCTCACACATACCATGCAGGAGCACAGTACCACACTGCTTTCAAATAAGGAGATGTTCATATGATTTAGAAAAATCAATCCAATGTGGCCAAGATGGTGGCTTGTTAAGACGTGCTTGGAATGGGCTCTGTCCTAGCTGCCCCTAAAGCATTGTCTAAAGACCCCACACGCCGAGTTTGATAATCCCTGCTGACATCAGACTCCTGTGACTGCACGGCTAGCTGACGACTGAGCACTCGGTGTCTCTGCGGCAGAGTTGACAGTGGTGTGATTGAGGCACACGGAGGCAATCGAATGCTGCAGGTGGCTTGGACTGTGAGGCGGTGCCTTTCGGCAAGCCGTGCAGTGTGGGCCTGCAAACTTACCCCGGGTGCTCTGCTTTGCCTGGAGAGTTTGGCTCGGCCCAGCATGGTCCCTGCACTACCTTGGTTCCCTCCTCAGCCGAAGTCCTTGAGGCCTGTGGGGGTATTTGGTGTGGGCGTAGCCTTTGCCTTGGTCCCAGGCCTCCAGCTCAGCTTTCCTGCCTCGGGTCATGGCCTCTGGAACGGCCAACTGTTGGATAAAGATGATCCCCCCCCACTGTGGATGTTACAGTCTGCGCCAAAATTGCCTGAGGATCATCTTGCTGCTGAACCAGCAGAATAGGAGGACTACACTGGGCCTACCATGCCTTGGAGGTAGGCATCTTATGCCATGGTGGAGCCAAACCTGGGGATATTAGACTGACGTTGTGGGTCTGGGGGATTCTAGACCTCCCAGTCCAATGTTTCCTGATATGATTGGGGGTGAATTGCCCTGAAACTGCCGTTACTCCCACCCATACGCAGGGGTCTACCCCTCCTCTACACTGTTCTTTGTGCTCGCTGGGTCTTAAAAGAATTAGGCTAGAGAAGCTCCCCTTGCGTTTGCTTGCTGAGCGGATCTAGGGTTGACCAGGTCTTGGAGTGGAGTGCAGGGTCTGGTGTGGCTGTGGGGGTCATCTACACATCCACCCTCCTTTGCCTTTTAGTAGTATCCCTCTGCGCTGCTTCCTTGGGGGGCCCGAGTGTTAGAAACGGAACCCTGGCTGGCCAGGGCTCACGCCAAAGTCAGTCAGAGATCACCATTTCTAAGTCAGGGCAAGGGAGTTACACACCAAGACAACCCTAGCTCACCCTCTAGTTAACGTGACGCGAACAGCAAGGCTAATCTCGGAGGCAATGTGTAAAGCGTTTGCACGTGCACCCAGCAACAACACCCAAGGCCCACCACAAAGGAAACTCCACACAAGGTTATATAAAAATCGCCTTTGTAATATAGCAAAACACATTAGATAACAACACACACTTTACAATGTGCCAACAGGCACAGGCAGAATTTACAGGGGATTATGTACAGGACAGGGCCACATGGACCACCGTCAGGCAAAATACTCACCTAAGCAGGTCACATTTAGCAAAAGTAAGGAAACATAAAACAATCACCTAAGCAGGTCACATTTAGCAAAGGTAAAGAAACATAAAACAATCACCTAAGCAGGTCACATTTAGCAAAGGTAAAGAAACAGGCTCGACAGGAAGGTCACCCGACTCCGTTGGAGCCCCACTCGGGGGACTCAAAATTATAAAATGCTCCTGGAGCCCTCAGGCTCAAAATGCGGAATGTCTGCTGAAGCCCCTTGTGAGATTGGGCACCAATGCGGCAGCTTTGTTGGAGCGCCCCACTGCCAGTCGGGGCCGCTCGGTGATGGGTGTGAGGAGCCCCGCACCTCCCTGAGGCCAACAACCCGGGTCTTGCACTTACCGGGTCTATGCAGGCAAGGGCTCCTCTCTCCTCCTTGCTTCCGTTGCGGAACTCCCTCACACGGCGGGATTCCGACGGCCGAGTCCCCGCAGCCCTCCTCCAGCCACGGCAGTCCTGGGAAGCGTCTCCTCCCCAGGGAGACCCAGGCTGCAGCGCGGCTTTCGGCTTCCTGGTGCCGGCTTCTTCTGCTCTCACCAACGCGTCCCAGTGCGGGGTAGGCTCCCGCCTGGGCTTCCGGTTGTCCATTTGTCGCACCCTCAGCCTGCCTGACTTCCGGTTCAGCCGGGCGGCGACAGGGACGATTTCGCTCGCAGACACGGCTCAATGCCAGGTGGGCACCGGCTTTCTTAAATAAATAATCAAATTGAGGTGGGCACTCGATCGTGGCATAAAAGTGCTACTAAGCGCTCGGGGGAAAAAATACAAGCGCGCCCAGTGCTATAAGCACAAATAAAGCGCTCCCAGGCGCAAGGGGTTAAAGGTAAAGCGCTCTCAGCGCTAAAGGCAAAATGCAAGCGCTTCCAGGTGCTGGGGTCCCAAAAGACCAGGGACCAGCACAGACATTCTTTTAGGCAGGCAGGGGGGCAAGGCTGGGCCCAGAGCCAGCTCACTGGGTCTACAGGTAGGGAGACAATCCAAGTGGCAGTCCTCCTGGCCCCAGCAACAGCAGCAGCCCCCTCAGACAGGATCCTGGCAGAGAACAAATTCATGGGGACACAGCCCCTTTTTATACATGTAAATCCTTTGTCTTTGGCACAGGGTGAGGGAAAAAATCAGTCATAGCTGGTCTGGGAGCACCCTTGATGTGCTCAGCCCCTCACTCTATTCACTGGCAGGGCTAGAATCATCAGTCGCACCACAGGGGGTGGAGCCAGCATTGTGTGGGGAAAACCCAGCCCTATACAGGACCCAGGTGCAATCCTCTCCAGCCATCAGCATGCTCACCACCGGGCAGACCCATCCAGACTCCTGGAGCCAGGCTCACCAGCCAGCTCCAGCCAATCACACGTCAGACATATTTTACACTAATATGCCAACTCCTAGAAGTGGCACTTCCCCACAAGACACAATCATGCCACATACATCATTGCGAAGCATTCAATCACACGAGTCCGCACATACCAAACTCGAGCCTGCACACCTCATGCATCAGGGACTACCATGGACACAGACATTCCCTATGCATTTCTATGGGAGGGCAGGCCAGCCTTACTACACACACGCACTTTACTCTGGGACACCGGGAAAAAGTGCACAAAGGCAAAAAATCACTAACACAGATCCCATATTAAAAGCAAAAAGATTAGGGGTGAACCTGCGAGAAGGGCCAAGTCCAACACAACCCCCTTCCAGCCAAAACGCAGGGCAGACCAATCACCATCGTGATGGGCTTCCCTGCTTGGGGCGATAAAACACGGACGCGGGCCCGCAACTGCAGGGACACCCTCTTGTTTTATGCCACCGTGAACCCCTGGGTTTCTTTCTAAAACTACTGTAGGGACTAACTGGGCTACACCACTGGCACTCTCCAGCTGTCCTCGGCCAGGACCAGGCCCTAGGCCACCCAGGTGCCACTGGTTCCTGCCTACTCACAAAGTAGGGGGTAGTAACCCCTGGCACATAGTAGCCACTCTCCACTCTTCCTGTCTGCAAGACAGGGCTAGACTGCCACTGGTTCTCCAGCCTAGGGTCTACAACCTCAGGCGGACCAGGAGTCTCAGGGAAGGCTCTCCTCCCCTACCTCTTCTTCTAGGGTTCCTCCTCCTCCTGCGAGGGGTCCCCTCATAACGCCATTCTCCCAACCTAGGGTTTAACCCCTCAGGTTGCACCGGGGTCAGAGGTGGGCTCTCCCACCCTCTGCACCCCCTTCCAGAGTCCTGCTCCCTCCCAACCGGGGCGGTACCTCTGGAGGAAGAACTGGTCAGGACACTGATTACAGTAGTCCCACCCTTCAGGTCAGGCTGATCCTGAACCTGGCCTCCCAACTTCCGGTCTAAAACCTCTGGTGGAATCACTGCCTGGCACTCCAGGACTTCTGGGGATTCACATACTATTCCCCAATCACTCCTTTCGCTGGACTCCTGTACCCTCCCTACCAGAGCGGTACTGCCAGACTCTAGAACCATAGAAGCTCCGCTTATAGATGCTCCAGGTCCTCTACACACTAGGAGATCTCCCTCAAGTGAACTAACAGGTAAGCTTAGGTTCCCATCCTGGTGTTCCCTAAAGAAACCATCCAGGCTCTGCGGCAGGGCTTCGGGCGCTTGGGGACTCTTGGTCACACACTCACTCCCGCTCCACTGAGACAGGTAGTAAGCCCCTACACCCTCCTCACTGTACTGGGACCTAGCTGGGCTATTCTCACCCTCCTCCACCACGCTGGGCTGGAGGACACCTGACCCACTATTGTTGGAATCACTCACTAATGACTCCAGAGAACCTCTCGCACTTTCCCAGCACTCTGCTTCCTCTGCAAGGGCCCAAGGACAAGAGTATCCAAATTTCCACAGGTGCTGGCGCAACTCTGGACAAAAACCATTGAGCATCTGCTCTTTGACAATAATATCGTAAAATTCATCAAAATTCGGCTCTATGTCAAGCTTTATCCATTCGTTCAGTGCTCTCATACAGTCACCCACAAATTCCTCCCAATCCTGGTGAGGTGGTTTCCTAAGGTTCCTGAACTTCAACCTGTTCTCCTCTGGGGAAACAGGTACCATACTTGGGGAACTGGGAGTGGGACTTTCTACACTGAAATTTAAATAGCTGCCACCACTGGACTCAACCCTCCCTGGGGAATCCAGAAAATTAAAACTGTGCGAGGGGGATAGTCTATCCTCTAGGCTGCTCTCTCTCGAATGATGGCCCTTCTCTCCTCCTCTATCCTCTCCTGCACTAAGATCCTCTCGATCTGTAGCTGTTGCTTCTTGACTCCTAGCTGCGCCATAGCCTGGGCATGCTCTAACCTGAGCTGTTCAATCGCTAGCTGATACTCCCTTTCTTTCTCCCTATCTTCCCACTCCTCTGGGGACAGGATAAGGGATGGGGCACTGGTACTGACACTGGACCCAGCAAGGGACTCCCTATCTATGGGGTCCTCACTGTCTGCTGGTGCCCATTCACTGTCATCTTCATCAACTACCTATTCTCAGGGCTCCCCTCAGACTCACCACCCTCATGGCGTGCGGCCCGGGCCCTATCTCTCTCACTGTGCTCAAGATCCCATTGACCCTTTTGCCATTGGATCAGGCTGTCCCTAAGCTGGGACTGAGTATCCGACTCACTCACCTCTATGCCTCCATTTTCACAGAATCTGACCAGCTCTAACCTACTGTATCTAAAAAGACCACAGAGATCAAAAAGCAGGCTCCATTTTGACGGACGTTCTCAAGAAAAGTTTGACACAGGGAACCTGGGGGTCTGAGCTTAACAGGAGTATACAATCACAAAAATTCAGCAAGCTCCCTCTCTCAGAGAACTTGCACTCCTCTGCCCAGTGGAACACACCACTCATTCACCCCCCCCCCTCGGTAAGGCAGTTTCTATCACCCCTGATTTCTCAACTTTACCATAAGCGACACAGGTACCAATCTGGGAGCAGGGCGGGGAACAAATGTCCTGGACACAATTGCAAAACAATTCAGCAAGCTTCCTATCTCAGAGAACTTGCACTCCTTTGTCCAGTGTAACACACCACTCATTCACCCACCCCCCCTCGGTAAGGCAGTTTCTACCACCCCTGATTTCTCAACCTGACCATAAGCGACACAGGTACCAATCTGGGAGCAGGGCGGGGAACAAAGGTACTGGACAAAGTTACAAAATGACACCTTTCAGGAGAAGCAATACTGGACTTCACCTAAAAAAACAATAATCCCCAAAATGTGGTTATCTAAAAATGAAGAGTTTTTTAGTGCGGCCTGTCGCCACTGTGGTACAGCGCATACGCAAGTCCAATCCTCACCGCTAGCCACCAATGTTAGAAACGGGACCCCTGGCTGGCTATGGCTCGCGCCAAAGTCAATCAGAGATCACCATTTCTAAGTCAGGGCAAGGGAGGTACACACCAAGACAACCCCTGCTCACCCTCTAGGTAAAGTGACGCGAGCAGCAAGGCTAATCTCGGAGGTGATGTGTAAAGCGTTTGCGCGCGCACCCAGCAACAACACCCAAGGCCCACCACAAAGGAAACTCCTCACAAGGTTATATAAAAATCGCCTTTATATTATAGAAAAACACATTAGATAACAACACACACTTTACAATGTGCCAACAGGCACGGGCAGAATTTACAGGGGATTATGTACAGGACAGGGCCACATGGACCACCGTCAGGGGTATGCACTTTTTAGAATTAGCACTTGTTGTAATTAGCACTTGGTAGTAATAATAATACTTGTAGGTATAACACTTAGCACATAGAACCTATAATAACTGTAGCATCAAAATAGTACATGTAGCACACAACCAGCAAGTACTGGTAAAGGGTAAATTGCGCAAGGTACACATGGCACAACACTAGAACTGTCCCCCAGGCCAACTGGCCTCGCAAGGGCTGAATTGCCCTTAGTCCAAAATGTCAGGGCAGGCTGCGCAGGCAGCCAAGTACAAACCTAAACGTGACAACTGCCCACTAAGTGCTGGGCAGTTGTAAAGTAATGATGAGCCAACGTTGGAGCCTTGTGGGCTCAAGAACACAATAGGGCCAAAACGCAGCGTGGGAGCCACGGGGCTCTAACCAACTACCTAGTGTCCTCCAAGAGCCTCGCTGGGCTCTAGATATCAATGGGGGCTGTGAGCCTTTTCTCAGGGCTCTAGAACAAAGAACTGGCACTCGAGCCTCTCTGGGGCTGTAGAACGAATATGGGCTGGGAGCCTCTCTGGGCTCTAGAACATAGAATGCCCCTGAGCCTCTCTCGGGCTCTTAAGCAATGTCCAGGTCGTTTCGGAGCCCTCATGCTCGACAGGAAGGTCACCCAACTCCGTTGGAGTCCCACTCGGGGGACTCGAAATTATAAAATGCCCCTGGAGCCCTCAAGCTCAAAATGCGGAATGCCTGCTGAAGCCCCTTGTGGGATTGGGCACCAATGCGAGAGCTTCGTTGGAGCGGCCCACTGCCAGTCGGGGCCGCTCGGTGATGGGTGTGAGGAGCCCCGCACCCCCCTGAGGCCAACAACCCGGGTGTTGCAATTACCGGGTCTCTGCAGGCAAGGGCTCCTCTCTCCTCTTTGCATCTGTTGCAGGACTCCCTCACACGGCAGGATTCCGACGGCCGAGTCCCCGCACCCCTCATCCAGCCACGGCAGTCCTGGGAAGCGTCTCTTACCCGGGGAGACTCCGGCCGCAGCCCGGCTTTCGGTTACCTGGTGCTGGCTTCTTCTGCTCTCACCAACGCGTCCCAGTGCGAGGTAGGCTCCCGCCTGGGCTTCCGGTTGTCTGCTTGTCCCGCCCTCGGCCTGCCTGACTTCCGGTTCGGCCGGGCGGCGACGGGGACGATTTCGCCCGCAGACATAGGGCAATGCCGGGTGGGCACCGGCTTTCTTAAATAAATAATCAAATCGAGGTGGGCACTCAATCGTGGCATAAAAGCGCTACTAAGCGCTCTGGGGAAAAAAATACAAGTGTGCCCAGCGCTATAACCACAAATAAAGCGCTCCCAGGTGCTAGGGGTTAAAGGCAAAGCGCTCTCAGCGCTAAAGGCAAAATGCAAGCGCTTCCAGGCGCTGGGGTCCCAAAAGGCCAGGGACCAGCACAGAAGTTCTTTTAGGCAGGCAGGGGGGCAAGTCTGGGCCAAGAGCCAGCTCACTGGGTCTCCAGGCAGGGAGACAATCCAAGTGGCGGTCCTCCTGGCCCCAGCAACAGCAGCAGCCCCCTCAGACAGGATCCTGGCAGAGAACAAATTCATGGGGACACAGCCCCTTTTTAAACATGTAAATCCTTTGTCTTTGGCACAGGGTGAGGGGAAAAACCAGTCACAGCTGGTCTGGGAGTACCCTTGATGTGCTCAGCCCCTCACTCTATTCACTGGCAGGGCTAGGATCATCAGTCGCACCACAGGGGGTGGAGCCAGCATTGAGTGGGGAAAACTCAGCCCTATACAACCAACACGTGCGCTTAGATCCACAGGGGGCGGCCTACTGAGGATCCCGAGAATCAAGAAAGCCCGCATGGGAGGTAGGTCCTTTAGATGCCTAGCGGCAACTAATTGGAATAAACTGCCAGCGGACTTGCGCCTGGAACCGGAGGAGGCTAGGTTCCGAGCGAAACTTAAAACATTCCTCTACACTAAATAATTGTCCGCTCAGTTTCTGTGTCCCCTGCTTGCTGCCTCTCCCACTTTCAGCGCGTGGACACGCCGGTGTGCGTAACGCAGCGCTCTACAAATGTCCCAATAATAATAATAATAATACAGGACCCAGGTGCACTCCTCCCCAGCCATCAGCATGCTAATCTCCACACTCACCACTGGGCAGACCCATCCAGACTCCTGGAGCCAGGCTCACCAGCCAGCTCCAGCCAATCACACGCCAGACATATTTTACACTAATATGCCAACTCCTAGAATTGGCACTTCCCCACAAGACACAATCATGCCACATACATCATTGCGAAGCATTCAGTCACACGAGTCCGCACATACCAAACTCAAGCCTGCACACCTCATGCATCAGGAACTACCAGGGACACAGACATTCCCCATGCATTCCTATGGGAGGGCAGGCCAGCCTTACTACATGCACGCACTTTACTCTGGGACGCAGGGAAAAAGTGCACAGAGACCAAAAATCACTAACACAGATCACATATTAAAAGCAAAAAGATTAGGGGTGAACCTGCCAGAAGGGCCAAGTCCAACACTGAGTGACACCAGAAATTAGCCTGGAGACGCGGTCTGCACATTGCTGTGGGGTGTACGGTGCTGTGGGGACACTGATGCTCAGCTGCGGGTGAGTGGGCTAGGAATCATGGTTCCCTGCTGTTTGTACGCCTGATTTAGGCATTGCTGAGATTTCCCCCCTACTGCAAATGCTGTCTGTAACTGGGTTTACCACCATTTCCATGACTATGGGTAAAAAGGAATGTTCCTTATGTGAAAAGCTTACTAGACACCCTTGGGGGGTGTGGCTGGCAAGACGACTGCGGTGAATATGGAGTAGCCAACCAAAACAGAAGATGTTGAGAGTCCGGTCAGCCACACGATCATGGAGTCCTTCTTCACTTCCTTGCATGAAAATCTGCAGGCGGTCAAGAGAGACCTCTCCTCCGACCTACATGAGGTCCACAGAGACTTGGACGAAGTAGGAAATAGGGTCCCCACCCTGGAAGATAGACTCACAAAGAGGGATGAAGAAGTCAAAGGCTTACAACAGGAAGCGCTTTATCTCTGGAAACAATGAAATTGATCTCCGGACTCACAGTGAAGATCTTGAAAACAGTTCTAGAAGAAATAACATCCATATTTGAGGTGTTCCAACTGACGCAGAGTAAACCTGGAGAAGTATGTGCAGGCCCTGTTTTACTACCTCTTGGGAGCCTTGGCCGACATAACGATTAAGCTAGATAGACATCACTTTGTTGGGATGCCGAGACCAGCGAGGAACCCTCCAGCAGATATCTTAGTAAGTGTTCACGAATTTCAAAAGAAGGAATCCATCTTGCGTAATGCCCGAGATGCCATTCCAATTCAGTTCAGGGGCCATTCACTGCACCTGTAAAAAGACTTAGCGACAGTCACACTACAAAAACAACCTGACTTCCGATCAGTCATGGCTCATCTGCAGGACATTGGCATTTCCTATTCTTGGGGACATCCGTTTAGGATTATCTTTCACCTTTAAGGAAGATTGCCCCAAATCAGATCCCTCTCCGAGGCATGCAGAGTTCTTGGTCTAGAACACCCCTCCCACAATGCACATTCTTTTGGCACGCAAGATCATTCAGGGTCTTGCCAATGTCATCAGACCCGATATAAATCGGCCCCTGGGGTCTTACATCAATCAATCAATCAATCAGGGGGTGGTTAAGCTCAGCTACTCACCCAAAGGGTCTCAAGGCACTGAGGGGGGGCTCAGCTCCCGGATGTTCACTCTGATTCATCGATTAGCCAGGTCGTGAGGTCCTTCATGAACTTGGAGAGTGTTGGTGTCTGTCAGAGGTGGAAAGGGACTGCATTCCATACCTTTTCCAAGAGGAAGCTTGAGGGTGATTCTCTTCTCCACAGGGAGCCAATGTAGTGCCCACCGGTGTTGGGTGATTTTTCAGTGGCGAGGTAGGTTAAGGACTAGTCTGGCGGAGGTGTTCTGGATGTTCTGAGTTTGCAGGAGAGGTTCTTGTTGATCCCAGCATAGAGTGCATTGCCGAGTCCAGTCTGCTTCTGATGAGGGTGTGGGTGTTGGATTTCCTGTGCTCGAGAGAAATCCATTTGAAGGTCTTTCATAGGAGACGGAGGGTGTAGAAACAGGAGGAAGAGACAGCATTGTTTTGGAGGTTCATTTTGAGTTCGGAATCCAGGATGATTCAGAGTTTGCATGTGTGGTCAGTAGGGGAGGGAGAGTTACTGGGGGTGGTGGCCGTCCCCAGGTGTCGTTCAAGGCATCGGGGTGTGGGCCCTTGATGAGTACTTCGGTTTTGTCCGTATTGAGTTGCAGGCAGTTGTTCTTTATCCACCTGGCGACAGCTTCCATTCCTTCTTGGATGTTGTGTTTGGAGATGTTGGATTTGTTGAATAGTGAGAAGATGAGTTGGGTGTCGTCTGCACAGGGTACAATGTTGAGTCCATGGGATCTGATGATGGGTGCGAGCGGGGCCATGTAGACGTTGAACAGGGTGGGGCTGATGGAGGATCCTTGAAGAACTCCTCAGGTGGTTGGTGTGGGATCAGAGAGAGGGAAGAGGGGGAGTCTGACCTGCTGCATTCTGCCGGCTAGGAATGAGCAGATCTAGTCGAGGCCTTGCTCTGGATTCCTGCATCATGTAGTCTGCGGACTAGGGTGCAATGGGATACACAGTGTCGAAGGCTAAGAAGAGGTCCAGGAGGATGAGGGCCACAGTCTCTCCTCTGTCAAGGTGGGAGCGGATGTTGTCTCTAGCGGTGAGAAAGGCGGTTTTGGTGCTGTGGTTTTTCCTGAAACCGGATTGGGAGGAGTCGAGGATGTTGTTTTCTTCTATGAAGGAGACGAGCTGGCTGTTGACTGCTTTTCCGATTGACTTTCGCTGGGTATGGGAGGAAGGAGATCGGTCTGAAATTTTTTAGGTCAGTGGGGTCTGCCAAGGGTTTTTTTCAGACGACATCCTGCCCAGAGACCATAGCATGTGAAAAGGAGACTGTGATGGGACTGAGGAAACCTGATCCTAGTGATATTAGACTTTATTTTATTGCCTCGGAGGGTGAGTTTCAGGGTGGTGGGGCTGAGCCATAAGGCTCTAATGAGGTCGTAACTTTGGATATGCCCACTGGAAATATTTCTCCACTACTGATACCATGCGTGATAGACATGTTACAAATGTTTGCACATAATTTTTTCTTACCTATTTGTTGTAGGTTTTTTGGGGGTTTCATTTTCCTTCTCATGGTACGACTCAATCTGGACCAATCTATACATTTGATACTGGCCTTCTGTGCTGGTAGGCACCCTTCTGCTATGCGCCTTACATGTCTCCTGAGGAAACCTCTTTAGAGCTTCTCTTCCCACTGTAGGCCTCCTGGGACTTAAAATGATTAGCCTTAATGTTAGGGCCTTAATAATCTTACCAAGAGGTCAGCCGTGCTCTCTCTCCTGGAGAAGTGAAGTGCTGATATCTGTCTTCACCTGGAGATCCACTTTGTCACTAAAGATGTCGGCAGAATGCAGGCCCATTGATATCCACTCCAGCATTGGTCGTCTGGGCCTTCCAAAAAGGGTGGGGTTGCCATTCTCTTTTCAAAATGCTTTACAGGGAAAATTCTGACTATAGTGACAGAGGCCAAGCAATGTCTCCTTGCTCTTCATCTCAAGGTAGGCTCTTTCCACTTCACTCTAGCCAAGGTTTATGTCCCTAATGAACAACAGGAGAGCTTCAAACATACATTTTACCTTGGCAGCAACCATTGTGGTCGCATGTTGGCTCACCTTACCCGCAGTAAAGTACATAATGGGTCAGTAAAAACAATTTGCACTGCTCCAAATTCAGAATCCAGTTGTGCTGAAGATATTGCCTAGGCTTTTCAGGCCTTCCTTGCCTCTCTTTATTCGTTTACTGATGGCCCTGTTAGTGATCTAGTGGAGTATATCCATAATATTGGTCTTACCGCCATGTCTGCTGATGAGTCTCACACTCTTGATCAGCCCATCTGAGTTGAAAAAGTGTTATCAGCTATAACACGCCTAAAACCACTGAAATCTCCCAGACCTGGTTGTTTTAGTGCCTTGGTCGATAAGACTTTCTGTCAAGACCTAGCTCATTTTGAATTCTTTCTCTGAGAAGGCTCTCTGGTGGATTCCATGCTGGAAGCTGTCATTTCGGTCATCCCCAAGCTGGGTAAAGATCCCCCCTTTTTGGGTTGTATAGACTAATTTCTCTTTTAAATGTGTATGCAAGGTTGTTTGCAAGTCTTTTGGCGCATCACCTAAATCCCTTAACTCAGGTTCTTATAGACCCAGATAAATCCAATTTAATTCCTTCTCACCAGTGTGGAGACAACACTAAACATTTGCTCCACCTTTTAGACAAGGCATTTTGGTCATGCAAAAACGCTCTGTTTCTCTCTATTGATGCTGAAAAGGCATTTAACAGGTTACACTGGGCTTATCTTTTTGACACACTTTGGATTCAAGGCATTGACAAGAGATTTAGGAGATAAATTGATAGCATATACAGCACTCCTCTGGAATTGGTTAGGATAAATGGAGCTCAGTCCCATCCAATCCCCATACTCCGGGGCACTCGTCAGGGATGCCCTCTCTCACAGATTTTATTTGCGCTATATATATGGAGCCTTTGGCAAAACGACTTTGTGATACCCTAGACGTTAAGGTGATACCTCCCAGGGCTGACCACCATTTGATAAACCTTTATGCCGATGATGTCATTCTGTCCATCAGGGAGCATTTGACCTTTCTTCCGGCCTTAATTACCGAGCTCCAGGAATTTGGTGCGATATCTGGGTTTAGGGCTAACATTTAGAAGTCACAAATGTTTATTCACTCAGCTACATCTGCACCTGAGACTGCCTTACGTTCTCAGTTTCCATTAGAATGGGCTACATATGCCATTTCTTATCTAGGCATTACTTTGGCCCACATCATACCTCAAATGCTAGCCCTCAGCTATGCGTCTCTCATTACCCAAACTCGTATGGACCAGGTGTCCTGGAACCGACTTTCCTGGACAGTGTTGTTTGCAGCAGTTAAGATGACCATTCTTCCCGGCATTCTCTATATCTTTGACCTATCCACCTAACACTATCCGTTCCCTCCAATTGGATATTAATACATTTATATGGGGGGGTTGTGTAGTTCCTCTAATCTTATATAGGATTTGCAAGTTTAGACAACATACACTTTAGGATTGGTGTCATACTGATTCTGGACAACCCTATTGGGTATGTTAGCCTGTTTACCAGCTAGCTCACAGTGCCACTAGAAACCTCTCTTACCAAGGAGAGAATAGTTCTTGGCAACTATCGAACATGACAACCCTGATCCCTCAAGATCGTGTAACAGTGTACTGCTTATCGCTCAGTCACTCATGCTCACTTCGTCTCAGAGACATACACAGAATAAATGGTTGGTAAGCATTTATTGACCCAGCGTTATTCTGGTGTAAAATAGGTGTGCTGAAACAACCATTAGACAGTAACAGATATAAATGATTATAAGCATTAACATAGTAAGAGGACGGTAGATTTCTACCACTGTTTTAAAACAATGAATACAGGCTAGTATATAAAATACATGACAGTAAAATGCGTACTCCTACGATGCAACCCTAACTAGATGTATCTAAGTGTACCTATCATGTATGTGGGTATAAAGCCAAAAATCGCTCTAGGATAAAGTCAACTCCATTACTTGAAGTGCGAGACTGTGGGACCCTGTCTTGGTCTTGAGATGGACCCCCCGCAAGGGATGTCAGACCACTGTGATCTGGAGTGTCTGCATGCAGGAGCATCAGCGTCTCACATCAGTGTGACGGCATGGAAGTCCTTTTCTCCTCTGACTACCTCAGCAAGATATGATGTATTTATACCCAAAGTGGTACCCCCTTGGGGTATACCTTGCTGTGTCATGTCAGACTAGAATGACGGAAGGAATGACCCTTATACATAGTTATTATGCAGGAGGTGGTAGGCTTACTGTCCTGCTGTGATTCCAAGAATCCTCTTGGATAATGAATGGGGCTTAAGCTTTTCGCAGGAAACCCCATGTCATCTTTGGACATTACCGTAACTAGGTTAAAGGTCAATACTAAGAACCGTTATGTAATGTAATGGTAGGGGAGAATACAAGTGAAAGGTTAGGTGACTACCTGAGCCTATATTAGGGTACCTATATGGAACATACCAGGGGAGAAGCCTCGCCTTAGCCTTATGCACCGCTCAAAGCAGGACAGGGAACTCACTGTAGGCCAGGCACTTCGATACAACCAGGCTACCCAGCTACAGTTCCTAGTGGAGTGGAATTGGCAACTCTCTGAGAATCATAGGTCCTTTATGGATCGAGCTGTTGTGGGTATAGAGATTTGGAAAGAGGAGTGGCTTTCCTGCAAGCATATAGCTTGGGGCCTTTACTATTCACCGGTTATGAACGCAGTTTTCAGGTTCTGAAACTCAGTTAAGATTTGGGCCGACCTTACCACTTTTCCTTCACTGATGTCTCTCTTTCTACTAAACTCAATTTCACCCCTAAGCTGTGTCTGGGCCGATTTTGCAGATGGATTGACAGTGGTTGAAAATGGTTGGGTTCCCTTTTTGACGTACATGACCTTATTTCTTTTGATTAACTCAAAACAGACTATTCCTTAACCGACACCAACTTCTCTCCTACTTACAATTTCGTCACTGGGTGACAGGGACTGAGCTGTGACATAGTGCAGGCAGACCAATGACCTCTTTTGAGAAATGGCTGTTCCTTAAAGTAGACGATAGATGCTTAATATTCAAACGTTATATTCTGCTATGGGGTAAGGAGCCCTAGATCAAATCTCGAGGTCAGCTGAGCTGGAGTCCGAGAAAGGTGGACCTCTCTCTAACAAAGAATAGGATGACATATTTTATTGGTTACACTACATGGCTCACACTATGGCCAGCACTGAACCTATTTACAAAAATGCCTCATATTGGTATCTCACCACTCAGTAGGTGGAATACGGGTATTGCTGGAGGGGATGTGGGAATACAGGGAAACTGCTTCATCTATAGTGGTATTGTTCCAAGCTCACTAGATATTGGGGACAGGTCTTACACAATATTGACTTAGCTTTTTATTCTACGATACCAATATTTCCTTCCTACACCATGCTGGGACTCCCTACCCCCTAACTTGCCCCCTACGCTCCAATAGAGGAAGGCAAATGGCTCTTGCCTTAAACGCGTCTCACCAGGTGGTACCCACTTAGTGGTACAGACAAGACTCCAGATCATGTCTTGTGGATACACAGATTGTGGTTTCTTCTGAGGATGGAGAAGCTTTCTCTAGCAATGACCTCAGAATGCTCCTCCTACTCAGAACGCTGGGCCCCTCTCATTCATATCATATCTACCGAATTTCAGGAGCTGACTTGCCCATCTTATCTACAGCTCCTTTGCCTGATTCATGAGGTGCCTCATCCCAAAGCATAGCCAGCCTTGGCTATTCCTATACTAAACATAAGACCTTTTGCCTAATCGATGTTCGCCACATTGCCTGTTTTTCGTTCAAAAGTCTGTTTTCCGCAGCCGGCTCCCGGTATGTAGGTGAATGCTGTGTCATACATTTGGAACACATCTGACCCCTGGGAGTTTTAGGCGAAATGCTGCTGTCATATGCATTGACTGTGTTTATTGTAATAAACAGAATAATCAATACAATATGTCTTTTTACAGGCTTTCAAATAAACACAACATTCCATAAATAAACTTAATTTATGATGTGAACTGCACAGGTGAAAAGCCTGAGGCGTCGTCTAAGTTATAAAATGTTTTTACTACATCAGCAGCTTCTTTACACATTTGAACAGTGTGCAATCAACAAAGTCCCTAAAGCTGAGATTATGCGCATTAATTCTTTGGCAGTCTTCTCCCTTGTAACTAATGCAGCTGACAAGCTGCTAGATCCTTTACTTGACACATAAACTGATCATGAGATTTTGAGTGAACTATTGAACATGCACCAAATACACGTTAAAGAAAACATAAAAAAAATTATTTGGGGAAGTTAGTTACTGCATCGTGAAAGCATGCAGATGAATGTAGGCTAGATGAAATAATCTTCTTTGAATAATATAAGTTTATATTTTTAACCAGCCTTGGCATATAATATTCTGAATTCCATAATCTGCATAAGTGAAATGGTGCACCAAATGAGTAAAGAGATAATGGTGCTGTATATCCATATTGAATGCAAATTAGACAAAACCTTTAGATTATGAACTTCATATATGTACTAATGTAAAACACTTGAAATTATATTAATATTTTATGATCAGAAATAATTTTACACATTGGTACTTTCAAAATACAGCAATATGTCATAGTTGCAAGTAAGTTTTGCAACACAACTAATGATACATTCCAAGTGCTTATAAGTTGAAAAGAATCTTGTTTTCTCCTATAAAATGTATATCTCATTACTTTATATTCTGCATATTTTTAAATCAAATTTAATATAGGCCTGCATATTCTTACTTCGCTTTGTCTTAACCTCATGGGAGGGTTTCATAAACTAACCATGTGAAACAAAACTGTGTTTTACTAGAGGAGTTCTCATTCGCTTACAACAACTGATTGCAAAAAAGTTGATACTTTCTGAACATTTGCTGTGGGAACCTGTCTATTTCAACTCACTCATGTGCCTACTACTAAAGGATCATTGTTTGCAAGTTTACATATTCCGGATGATCTGACTACTTACATGATCAGCACCTCCTCTTTGTAAAATATGTGTCTTCCTATACGAACTGACCAATGGACTGAGTGGTCTGACACAATGAGGTGACCAAGAAGGTGTCACCACCGGAACTAGAGGATTATATTATATATTGATTCGAAGTATGGAAGGAGAGGAGCTTTTTAACTATTCAAACCAGACCTGACCCCAGAGACTACCTTTAATTCAGAACTTTGGCGGACGTTACTTGTTCCTTCTTTTTGGGCTGATGCATACACTATGTGCTTCATTCTTGGGCTTTTTCCTCATAGGACACTGCCCTTGAACTGTCGAGGCTCATGTCCTTGAAGGCATACAAATAGCCAAACAAGAAGCAGGAGACTGGAGAGGGGAAATTCAAACAAGGGTGGAAATGTATTGCCTCACACCACATACAGTCAAGGGAAGGGTTCCTTTTGAGCTATCTAAAGGGAGAGAAAACAACTCGTTGCTGTGTCCTGCTTGGGTCAATCATTTTAAAGAGGGCACCAAGAAAATAAAGGGAGATTGGAGAGCTACACAACAACAAAGGTTGGTCCAAAGAAAGGAAAAATATGACAGGAGAAATTTATTTGGCTAAACGGAAGTTGCAGTAGTAGATTGGGTCAGAGTAAAACTACCCACAGGGTTGGCTAAATCCATAAAAAGTTATTAAATATTCAAGAATGCTGTTAAACTTGAGGATAATCATGTTTGAAATTTAAGTAGGGTGGTTGTGGTACAAAGGAAAGAGAAGGAACATAAAGGAGAAAAGGAGGACTTTTCATGGTCATAGATACTGGCTCAGTAATGTTTTCAACCAATTTTTACCAATTTGCTATCAGAAAATGTCACCAAGCAGAAATTCTCTGTATGCAGGGAAAATTTGCTTGGTGGCTCACAATTTCACAATTTCACAAATTCACAAAATGTATGATAAGAATAGATATGTTAATAATTGTAAAAGAGCCATAATGAGGAATAGAACTTTAACAGAAAAACCATTTGCAAAATGTAAAATGTTTGAGTTAAGGGATAGGCTGTTAGCAACATAAGGCTTTGACATTCGTATAGGAAGTTAACACCTTGGCATCTGCATTAATTGCATCCGACCTTCACACCATCCTTCCACATGGCTCTAGACTGTCTATGGTGAGTTTTGCTTTTACCAGCAGTTTTAGAATATGTAGAATGTTTTTCTTTTTAGCTTCTTTATTCATTGTAATTTGTTGGAGGAGCTGCTAATGTATGTCATTTTTCAGTGGTTTTCTCCTAAACTGATCCCTTTCTTGAGCCCTTTGTACTTTGGGTATGTAAAGGTTTCTATTTTTTTTAACTGAATTAAAGATTTGCTTACTTACTACTTACGTATATTACACTTTCAAGTGTTTCTTAAATTTCACCAAATTTAAGTTCCTACAGTAGATCTGTAGAACAGGGAAGCTTCAATATACGTATTAGGCAAATATTAAGCCTATGTAATTCAGTAGTAATTTGTTGTATATATTGCACTGTTCTACACTGCTCTGTAACGTGTTATGAAAGAATTAGTAGTTGGCTGGTGGGAAAACCCTCTCTTACTACTGGCTATCATTCTCACATCAACAGCAGGTAAACATCTATATTTGTGGCTCTCAAATCCTCTACCACAGCTAGCAGTAAAAAAATTGTTGTTAACTGTCATAATGTAGGGCCAAGTATAACCATGTGAATCACAAACTACATTTGTAAAAACACAGGAAATGTATTGCAAAACCTGAAATTTGAGCTACATAGTTCAAGGGGATTTAAGTATTAGATTTTAGTGTCATAAATAATTCTAAATATTAATTTCATTTTGTACTCCATTAACCTGTTTTTATTCAGCCTTACAATCACTTTTCTCCTAATATTAACAGTTCTAATCACATCTTGGGGAGAGGAGTTGGGCTAACGGCTAGGGCGGTCAACCTCGAATCTGGGGAACTGGGTTCGAGTCTTGGCAATGACACTGAACATCCTGTGATTTGGAGAGCCTAATGCAGCGATTCCAGAGCTGAGCAAGATGGAATCAGCGTGAGCTCTCGCCACTCGACTGCTCACGCCGGAAGCGTTACGCTCGGCTAGCCGGCCTGCCATCTCAGAGCGATGACTGAGTGATGTTGGTCTGTTTCGCACGCCGGGCTCAGAGAGTGTCCAGAGCACCGAGACTATTTCCCCTTGGAGGGGCCCCTGTTCAAGTGATTCTCTGTCGGTAAAATTGCAGTGGCGCTACCCGCAAGACTTTGGTGGCATTTGCTGATATTTTCCCTAACTCCGATCTGCAAAGGAGGGCTGCCCTGTTTTTTATCACGGCAGCAATCCTTCGTTTGGCCGTTCCCGCTGTGTTTAAGGCTGTCAGCGGACCTTGGTGCAGCTTGTCCCCGCCTTCACAAAGCACAAAAGGAAGGAGACCCTACGATCACTACAGAGGCGCCATGAGCGCTCAGGGAGCCCGAAGAGCTCCTAAATCAAAAACGCCAGTTGCCACCAAGGATCCTAAGGACTCCGCCGCCTCTGCTGCTGCTTCTAAAGGGGCGCCTAAAACCAGGCCTGAGGTTAGTGCGGATAAAAAACTGATGAGCAAGTTGGTGGGCAAATCGGTGGGGGTGGCTTTACCTAGGGACATAAAAAACAATGACTCTTCACACCCCCCCAGCCAAAATATTCTTGGGCACCAAAAAGTCTTACTCTAATCCCAACTCTAAAAATAATGCATCCCCCACCGGACTTACTTCATCAGGGAGTTCCAAGCTAGGATTGCAGCAAGAGGGGAGTACTACCGAAAGCAGGCCTAGTGGGCCTAGTGGGGCTCTATCCACCAGCCCATACATAACCACCACTGAAGTCCCTGCCGAGATAACTGAGCCCGTAAGAGGTAAAGACTTGTCTTTCCAGGCCCCGGCCCTACCGCCGATTAATGCCATTCCATCTCAGACTCTCCCTGCACTGCAACCTCAGGCACCGGACAATGGACGCAGCGACACTAGACCTGGGACCTTGCTTATTACTCTCGAGCTACAGGCAGTAGGGACAAACAATGTTATTCAGAACCTAGTGATGCCCCCAGGATCGCAGATTCCCTGGACTCCTGAGACAGGGCTGGAACACTTCTATTCAGTGTCAAACAGCACACCTACCTCATCCAACGAGGGAGGTTCTGAGGATGCCAGCGAAGGGGATAGCGAGGTATCACACAAAGACACAGGTACTGTCCAGTGCCCTAAAAAACCATCAGCAAAAGAAAGCGTCGCAGCCAGCTGAAATGGGACTACTCTGATTCTCAGATGTCATATCCCATTGCAGAAGATGATCTTAACTCAACCCAGTGGAGGAGCACAAAGAGCCTACAGACGGACACCTCCGAACACTCTTTAGCCTCCATACTAGCCTCCATCAAGGAGTTTCATGAAGAGGTTCGGGCTGAAAACCGTGTCTCCAAGAACGCTGCCAAGAAGCTGCAGGGTGGCCTAAGGCGACTTAATAAAACCTGCACCGACATCAGTGACCGGGTCACCATGGTGGAAGCTTGAACTGAACACCTAGAATCAGAATACTTGGCCACTAAGCAGCAGGGGGAGTCTAATACAGCTTGCATTATCGACTTGATGTCTAAAATGGAGGAACAAGAAAACCGCCAGCGTCAGAATAATCTACGCCTGCTTGGCATTCCGGAGGGGAAGGAGGGTGACGATCCAAGACGCTTCATTGTCAAACTACTACAAGATTCCTTTCCAGATCACTCAGGCTGGGACTGGGATCATGAAATACAGAGGGCGCACTGTTTTCCTTTCCATCAAAAGCGACAGCACAGCAGCGGTAATTCTACAGGAGGACAACCAAGGGCATTCCTCGTCTACTTCGGAAATTTCCTCCTTAGACAGAGATATATGACCAGGCAATCTTTAACTCTAAGAAAGGTGCCACTGGGATAACATTCTTTGTCAAACCAGACTTCTGTCATCAGACAGTCGAACGCAGATGGCGGTTGAGACAATTATTCTCCCCTTTCCAGCAGCAGGGATCAGAAGTTTATCTCATGAATCCCGCTAGGCTCAAAGTAATCATCAATGGGGCCGCCAAAGTCTTTATCTCCGAGATAAAAGCTGGGGAGTACCTTGAGGAGCTGAAGTCTAAAAGAAGCAATAGATGAACTTCTTGCTGGCGGCATCATCAGACAGAGTCGGATGCTTCCTGACATTGGCTGACATTGTTTTCTACCTCTTTTTTTTTTTTTTGCTGCTCTTCTTCCCTCTTTATTTTTCTCTCTTGTATTCTATGTTTAATGATGCACAAGGGTTACTGGACGTACGGAAAGTATAATATGTTTCTTTTTTCTTTTTCCGGCGTGGCAGGCAGTCGGGACTCATGATGATTACCATCATTCAGGTCTTACTTGATTGCTCGAAGAAGGGGTGGGAGGTGGGGGGGGACGGGTTAAACACTTTCAAAAAAAGACTGGCACAGAAAATTTAACGACTCATATATCTGTTTTTTTCACACACAAGTAAGTAGAAATTATTCACCTTGGCATTGGACAGGATTGTAGGAGTCTAACCACTCGCGACTTTTTCCTTTTTCTTTGTTTTTATAAATGGCTAAGCTAGAAACATTAAGAATCGTCTCTGTTAACATCTGTGGGCTTAACAATCACTCAAAAATACAGTGTGGCTTTGGGGCTTCGATCCTTGGGGGGACATCAACTGCCTGCTGGAAACCCATATTGAAGGCTCCCAGAAGCACCTACTAGACACTTTGGGGCTCAAAGTTTTGGGGGCTACCACTCAGGGCTCTAAAACTAGGGTGGTTGGAATTTTAGCTGAGAAAAGACTCTCTCCTAATACCCCCCGGGTCAAATCTGACTCTCTGGGTAGATGGGTTATAACCGAGTTCCACCTTGCTAATAGCCCCCCTTTTACCCTTTGCTCAATCTACGGAAGCAACACGGACAATCCGGGAGTTATTAACCTGGTTTCAGGTGCATTAGTGCATTGGCCCACCCCTATCGTTCTTTGTGGCGATCTTAATTTACATCTGAGAACACCGAACAAGAATGGCAGTAAGGGAATAAGTGTTGCACCACCTACACCTGCCCTGCAACTAGGAAACTGATAGCAACTGGAAGTATAAGGGCAGGAAGCCCTTTGTTTTTCAGGCCCTGGTCAACCATGCACAGACACACGGATTAAGAGACTCCTGGGCCAGACTAAAATCTTCCCAGCCCGCTATATATTTTCTTCTGCCCCACATCATACCCTTGTTAGGTTAGATTACTTTTTTCTATCATCTTCACTTATTAATAATAGCTCTATCGAACTAGCTCCACGTTTTATGTCTGACCACAACCCTCTCATTCTTAATATCAGGGGGCTGGGAAAATGCAGGGAGGCCTCAACCTGGAGCTTTGAGAAAGCTCTTTTACAAGATCCGACATATCGAACACACATGCAAGGATGGATACAGGAATTTTTAGAAATAAACATTGGTTCGGCTTCCCTAATGACTGTTTCGGACACGTTAAAAGCAGGGATCAGGGGTGAGACTCTCGGGTTCTCAATCTGTAAAAATAAAAAAGAGAAGCTCCTAATAAGTACCTTACAAGGGAAGGTAAAAGCAGCAAAAAAATAAATTAGTCCAATTCATCCAGACAGGGCAAGATATTGAGACTGTCCAGAAGGAAGTAGTTTTGGTTAGAGCAGAAATTGGGGCAGTCTTTGCTGAGAAAACCGCTGCAAAGTGGGCAAGTTCACGGGAGAAAAATTATGAGTGCAGTGACAGCATTCGGCGCCACTTGGCTGTTAGGACCAGGCAACAGGTCTCCAGTAGCGAGATACATACAATCAAACTCCCATCGGGAAGTGAGACTAATGACATTGATCTCATACGTAAGGGATTTCAGGACTTCTACTCTAAACTATGTACTGAGGAGAATCATGGTCCGAATGTTACACTCCAGAGAGAGATCGCTTGCTATCTTAGTGAGGCTGACCTTAAAGCGCTAACCTCTGACAGCAGTGATATACTGGACTTAACCCCTACTTGGGAGGAGATACTGGAATTCCTCAACAAACTCCCCGACGGTAAAGCCCCTGGTCTGGATGGCATTCCAGTAGAGTTTTATAAAATCTTTGCCCCCCAAATTAAAGCAATTTTTACAGGAGTGGTAATCTCTATTTTTAATGGGGCCTTACCCCCTGCCTCCTGGTCCAAGGCCAGAATTGCAACATTTCCAAAAGAGGACAAATCCCCATTGGAGATGAGCTCCTACAGGCCTATCACACTTATTAACTGTGACTCAAAGATCTTTTCTAAAATACTAGCAAACAGAATTTCCTCTGTGGTCGAATTTTTAGCTTCAGAATGGCAACACGGGTTCATCCCGGAAAAAAGGCACAACAGAACACGTCAGGCGAGCCATCACCCTGTTCGACGCCGCACAGGCTGCCGGAGTCCCGATGTCATTAATACTCCTAGATGCTGAAAAAGCCTTGATCGGGTCTCCTGGCGATTTCTGTGGGCTGTCTTAAGTAGGATGGGTTTTGGGCCAAAACTCATACAGGCGGTACAAGCTCTTTACATGAACCCAACGGCCTGTGTTTCCATTAATGTACTACTAACTGGGCAATTCGATATCTCACGGGGCACTAGTGTGGTAAATATAAATTACCTGTACTTAATTTATGCGGTAAAGTTCAATAAGAATAACTCAGAAAAAATAAGAGGCAGAGTCCGTGGCATCTGAGGTTTTAAAAGGGGTTTTATTCCTTAAAAAGGAATTGGTTCGAACCAGGCAAATCGTATTCCATCACCACGAAGGTTCAGGAAGGGATAGACAATACTTTATTGACAGATTATCATATATATAGTCAATACATTACAGTGGTGATGGATGCAGAAGGCGTAACAGCTGAGAGGAGAGATAAGAAAACATATACGTAATGAAAAAGGCGGAACAGAAGGTGTGCACAAGGGTGTGTACTAGAAACGTCACATAAAGGTGTCACAAGTGGGTGGATCCATAAGAGAATCCTGCAGTGTCAGCAGAAATACATGGCAGAGATGCGCGCGCAGCAGCATGACGTGCAATTGACGTGGAACTGGAGGGTGTAGGGGACTTGACATTTAGCCTTACATGAGGAGACAGAAGTCTGGGGTGTCAGAATAACCTAATACCAAATCATATCTAATATCGGGTGTTTGGAGAACTGTATTATCTAGAGGGAAAGGTCTCTTGGGCAGAGGCTATTCTATACTGACTGTTAGTGCGTGTATATGCGTCTACGTGTCTACATGTAGTGTGGGGGCCATGGGCCTACCATGGTAACAGGAGCAATGAATTACTTGCATGGAGACAGAAAGGCCGGGCCCTTTACTCTGCAGCTGGGAAGGATGTTTACCTAAACTACTAGACAGGAATGTATTTTCGAGGAGCGGAGCAGATAACTTGAAGGCAAAATACAGTCTTGGCAGGCAAGCAGGCCGAGCCTGGCACCGCTAGCCGCGCAGGGAGTAAGACAAAGGTCAGGGATACAGAGGCAGGTCCAGGCTGCAGCATCCGGAGACAGAAGGCAGGAAAAGACTCGATGACAGAAATCAGGGCCTAACTCGCCTGAGCCAGGGGAAAACGTGAAAAGTGCACCATGTAAAGACGTTGGCAAGGCACACTTAGGAACGGAATATCCGACCCATTCATGGTGGATCTGAAAGAGGACATGTTAACGTTGGACGCAAATGTATTTGCGTCTTCATAGCTAAAAGTGGAGGGAACATACATGTACTTGAAGCACGTACATGGAGCCGTTGGGGTCTACGATAGGGGACATAATTGACCATAAAAATTCATATTTCCTCATTCCCTCCTTGTCCCCTACGGACCCTTCATGATATATCAATCCTCATTATTCTATCAATCTGTTCATGTAACATCATTTGCTCTTCTTTCTTCTTACGGTGTTTTGAACGTGGACTTGAATGAGGAATACATGATGTGGCGCACAAGCCGCAAATCGCTGGCCCACATTGTAAACATAGGCAGCAACTGAATACTATGAGAAGGGCAATACCTAGGAAGGATAGGATCTTCCATCCCCAGGCTGACAACACGCTCCAGAACCAACCGGACCAAGTCCAGGTGCCTGGATTCTGGTGTATCTGACTTGCAATTTTGTGAAGACGGATTATGGCTCTATATACTGATGGCGCGTTTTCTGGAATGAAAACACAGCAGCTCGATCCGATGACCCTACAGGCTCCGCCCCTATCGGCCAGGATGACGTCAAGAACAAGACGATTTTGAAGAACAACAATCCGCATCGCAGACTGCTCCTCCGTTAAGTTGCCTAGGGCGGAAGTAGTCTCATTCACTACTGCTTCGAGGGTTCTGGTTAATTTTCGTATCAGTTTACTATTAAAGACAGCACCTATGTAGGGAAAGAAACCTTTATTGAAGTCGGTGTATTGTTCCCATGCCGTTTCAGTGTAGTCGACAATCGGGAGATCTCTCTGGGGTCTATTGTGTACTAGATGAGTATTCCTATGATAATCAGGAGGGGCTAGGAAAACAGGTGGCAGAAGGAATGCAATGTAACAGGTGCCATCCCAATCTGGAGGTAAGCGTATGTATGCGGTATGACCACAAATGAAATAGGAATGACGGGAAGCTTTAAACGTAGACTTGCCTTTATCACTAAATTCGATCACAGTAGTACATTTACTATGACCCAGGTGTACTGAACCATTCTTTCTAACACATAATTCACCTCTGACTGGTAATACTGACATAGCAGGCAAGACTGGTGCGGTTTCAGATTCAACATTCAGAATCATGAGGTTAAGTGTAAAATTACCTAATCCATATACTTCATTTTCTAGTTCAGTCCCTGTCCTTTTGGGGAGACCCTCCTTGTCAGGGAAACATACTTTATGCAAAACAGTGTTCAGATTTCCCCATACCCAGTTGCCCTGGTAAACTACAGAATTGGAATCTAAGGAATTGATCAAACTAAACCATGCACCACAGGAACCATTGTGTGTGAACGGGTACGGGAAAAGAGGCAAGACTCCCTTGTATTTCTGATAGGGAGGAAGTCGGCCACATATCCAACAATTTGTAGCGTTGCTGGTCTGATGGGAATGATGTAACATACTAATGAATGTGTTGTTGCGCAGCGCAAGTCGGTAAGATAATTCATGCGGGGGTAATTCACTGAAAGAGTGTTCTGCAGTAACATTGAAGAGAGAATGTGCACGTTTAAAAATAGGGTAGTATATATGCAACAGTATACTTGCAGCAATAATCAAAAGACTCAGAAAAAACATAATCAATAGTGTCACGATACAGTGGCTGCGAAGTGATTTACAATATTCACGTTTCTTGAGCTGTTTCTGTCTATCTCTCTCTCTATTGGGGTCTAGGGGATACATGTCAGAGACTCGTCTAACCGATTCACCTAGGGGAGGACTTAAACAATTAAACTGTCTGACTTGCTAGACCTCAATTTCAACTTATATTCTTGGGAAGAAGTTTTCTCGACCAGAGGGAGTTTTGAATCAATCTGTGGAGGAGGGCAAGGCTGAGAGTTCAAATCTGGCGGTAGTCCATGAAACTTTTTGATATGACTCGAGTGCAGCCAGCCCTTGCGGCCCTCCACTTTTATCGCGGTCCTTGTGGTAAAAAGTACTAGCTTCGGCGTCTGCCAACGGGGCTCCAGCGGACTCCTCCTATCGAAATTTCTTACGAAGACGAAATCGCCTGGAACAACTTCATGGGGCTTCACCTCGGTGTTGTCGGGAAAGGCTGCAGCGACCTGTGAACGACATGATTGTAGTGCAGACATCAAGGAGGCAAGGTAATCTGTCAGCATATTACAGTCAACATCGGTAATTTTTCGAGGAAGAGGCGTCCCCCACATATTTGGTGGCCTACCAAAGACCACCTCATACGGGGATAGCCCTGTTCTGGAGTGTGCGATCATTCTCATGTAAAAGAGTGCGACTGGTAGAGCTACTATCCAGTCGACGCCTTTCTCTCTACAGATTTTGGCAAGACGAATTTTCAGAGTCTGATTGTGACGCTCCACGAGACCTGCTGCCTCGGGATGTCGGACACAATGGAACTTCCACTGATAGCCGAGCAGGAGTGTAACCTGTTTCACAAGCTCGGACGAGAATGGCTGACCATTATCTGAGTATACGATACGGGGCAAACCATACCTGGGGAAGAATTCACGTACCAGCTGCTTGGCAGTGGTCGGAGCAGTGTAATCTGGGACTGGATATGCTTCTGTCCAACGGGAAAGTGCACATACAACTACGAGGACATATTTGAATCCTCGACAACGTTCCATCTGGATATAATCCATCTGGAGGACTTCAAAAGGTTGATCGGGAGGATGAAATCCTCCTTGCTCTACAGGAATGCTTTTACCTGGGTTGAACTGACAACAAATCATGCAAGTACGCACTTTCTGTTTGGCTGCTGCTCGTAAATGTTTATTGAACCAGATGTTTTGAATACTGTCTAACATGGCTTTTTCTCCTAGATGTGCAGGACTATGTACTGTGTTAATGATAACTTGAACCGGGGAGAAACCATGTAGATTTTCCCTTCGTCATCCATCCCCTCCTAGTTCAGTCCATTTCTTGATTTCATCTGGTGTAGCATGTGTCTGTATCTCAATTACGTCAAGGGCAAGATCCCTAACTGTCATGCAGTGTGTCGGTGTCGAGACTATTGTCTTTGTCAAGTCAGTTGCGTGAGTCTGATTCTGAGCTGTCTGCTTGGCTGTTCGGTCTGCCAGGTCGTTACCCTGGGAAATGATATCAGTGACTTTCGTATGTGCCTTGCACTTCATGATGGATATGGCTGTAGGCAGATGTATTGCATCTAATAGTGCTTGAATGAGAGGACCGTGTTGAATTTTGGCACCGTGAGAAGTCAAATAACCTCTCTCTCGCCAGAGGACACCGAAGTCGTGTACGACTCCGAATGCATAACGTGAATCTGTATATATGGTAACTCTCTTATTTCTGGCTTGAAGACAGGCTTGTGTCAGAGCGATGAGCTCTGCTGCTTGAGCTGACAGGGTGTCAATACAATTCGTTTCTATGACTTCAGTTTCTGTCGTGACTGCGTAGGCGGCAACTAACTCTCCTGTACTTGTTCTCATGCATGAACCATCCACATAAAGTGTCAGGTCTGGATCTGGTAATGGAGTATCTGTCAAGTCTTGTCTGGGTTTTGTCGTAATAGTAATGATTTCAATACAATCATGTGCCAATGGGTCTGTCTCACTTAATGGTAGAAGTGTAGCGGGATTCAATGTATTACAGCGTCTGATTTCTATGTGTGGCTGAAACAATGTCAATTCATAACCTGTCAGTCGTGCTATAGTCAAGTGCTGAGTCTGTGTACGGTTTAAAAGAACTTCCACGGAATGTGGAACTTGCACTGTCAATTGGTGTCCTAACACTATAGAATCACTTTGTCTGATTGCTAAAGCTGTCGCTGCTACTGATTTCAAGCACGCAGGCAGAGCCTGGGCTACTGGATCTAATGTGCTAGAAAAGTAAGCACACGGTTTGTGTGAACCTGCTTGTTCCTGAGTGAGTACTGACAATGCAGTACCTTCACGTTCTGTAACAAAAAGTGTAAAAGGCTTGCTGTAACATGGTGTTGCGAAAACAGGTGCTTGACATAAAGCTTTCTTTAAGTCTTCAAAAGCTTGTGTATGTTCCTGAGTCCAAGGGAGGGCAGTTGAAGACGCTGCCTCCTGAGTTGTCAACTGTATGAGTGGCTTTGCTAGAAATGCGTACTGGGGAATCCATTGTCTGCAGTAAGAAGTGAGGCCTATGAAGGCCAGCACCTCCTTTTGTGTCTTCGGTGGTGACATGTTTACAATTAACTGGATGCGGTCAGGTGTGAGCTGTCTCCCCCCTTTGGACAGCAAGTGCCCAAGGTACACAACTTGCTGAACACAGAATTGAAGCTTTGAAGGGGACACCTTGTGCCCCTTGTCGGCCAGAAAATGTAAAACCGTCAGTGATGCTCGTTCACATTCAGGTTCGCTTCGTGCAGTGATCAGTAGATCATCAACATACTGAAGCAGGGCAGTGTTTTCAGGCATGTGAATACTGTCAAGTTGTCTTTTCAGTGCTTGGCTATAGATGCTGGGGCTTTCTGTGAATCCTTGAGGTGCGCATGCAAATTTGAAGCTTCGGCCATTTAAACAGAATCCGAAGAGATATTGGCTCTCCGGATCAATGGGGACACTGAAGAAGGCGTTCTTGAGGTCAATTACAGTAAAGAACGTCGCCTCTGAATCAATAGCAGTCAATAGTGAAGAGATATCTGGGACCACGGGATACTGTGGTACAATACATTTGTTTAGTTCTCGCAAATCGATAACTAATCGATAAACTGGGGGTGCATTTGGATCAGTACGTTTAAGAATCGGGATGATGGGGGAATTACAGAGATTGGAGTCGGTTTCCACAACCACTCCTTGTGCAATGAGCTCGTCAATGATTTTCAGTAAAGCCACTACAGCATCTGGGGGTAACTTGTATTGTCGCATTCGTGGTAATACCACTCCTGGCTTCAGCGTAACTCGATATGGTGTAATGTGCATACAACCTACATCAGTGGGGCCTTGTGCCCATAAATGTGCAGGAACATTCTGTAATCTGGGATCAATATCTCTCAACACATAGTGACCCTTAAAGTCACGTAGGAACAATCTTACTCCTTCCGGAGAACAGCAAATCACAGCTCCTAGAGCTTTCAGTGTCTTTATACCTAATAAGTTTTCTGGACATGATTTTGTAAGTAGTAAATCTGTAGTACATGTCAATGGACCAACTGCAAGGGGAAGTGGTTGCGATACTTCATTAACAATAGGCTTTCCTGAAAATCCAAGGGAAACATTCTGTGAGCCTGAGAGGGGTGCCCCTGGAACCTCGTCGTGACTTATAGTTGTCCTGCTTGCCCCTGTATCAATTAAAAACTTTCTGTCTTACCCTAATACTTGACTATGTACATAAGGACCCTCTTGATCTACAGGAACCTCAATAAGAGGCAAGCCAACCTCCCTCTCTAGGCTGTTTCATGTGTATCGCTGATAATCAGGATAATCATTTTGTGCATACTGGTACATCTGTTGTGTCGTGTTTTGTGTTGCGGTAATGGGCTGTGACTGTGGTACTGCTACGGTCTGTACTGTCTGTTGTGAAGCATGCATAGGTTGTACGTTCTGGGGTACTTGTTGTTGGGCCTGATCTTGTCTAGGTGGACGCGGTCTCTCTTTGGTTTTACCCGTAGAGATATTATGTTTCAAAACTGCACAATCGTTTATATAATGACCTGGCTGTTTACAGTAGTTACATGTCCCTTTAACAGGACCTGCTGAATTATTGGACTGTGTCGTACCCTTTTTATTACCGTCAGCTGGAACTGACTGAGCAACTAGCATTTTCATTTTCGTGTCTTTCATACGTCTTTGTTCGTGTTCATGTTCTTCTCTAATTCTATTCTGGTGGTACTGTAACATTTGTAACATTTGTGAAGGGGTATTAGCTTGCCAGGTGCTCTCGACTTTCAGTACTCTGTTCTTAACCTGGGGCAGGGAATTCTCGACTAATTTGGATACAAAAAGATGTGGATATGACTCGCTACTTGCTTTCAGGCCACTATTAATAATAAAACATTTCTCAAATCGGGAATAAAAATCACTAGTGTCTTCATCGGGTTTCTGTTTGCAGGCTGAGATTGCATCCCAGTCTTCCTTTTTCGTTGCTAATAAACGTGGCAATACTTGTACTAACAATCCTGGTAATGCTTTAGTTTTGTCCCCAAGCCCTAGGCCTGGAGTTCGAGTGTTTTCTTCGTTTTCTAACGCAGCCCAATCAATCTTTTGCTCTCCCACCTCCCATTCTTTTTCTTTGAGTTTCTCGTAAATACCGGCAGGCAATAATACTTTCAATATTTTCATGATATCGGGATAGGTATAATCACCCATGAGTAACATGTCTTTTATTTCACGGTGAAAACCTGCTGGATCTTTGTCATGGCTGGGCACTAATTTCTTCATTTCCAATAGTTCTATTTTAGTTATGGGTGTGTATACAAACATGCGTCTAAAAGTATTATCATCATTCCTGACTGGGTGCACTTCTCGTAAGGGATTCTGTCTGTCTATGTAATACGCTTTTCTTTCTATGGGCGGAGCTGGATCAAACTGTGGACACAGGAAGGCACTATATCTGTGCCGATGTTCTAGAATTACTTTAATTAAATCGGTACCTAGGCCTCTCCATTTATTCATGAGTAGTTCTATTAATATATCAGGTAGGGGCCCAGGATCAGAGTGTTGGCTTTTATACAATATAAGGAGGTGTTGTATCATGTACATACCAGCTAGACGCTGTTCACCTGGGGAAAGATTCAAAAACGTTTGTGCTAACGTGTCATCACTATATTTATCCGGACTGTCAGCCCATTGTACTGCTGACCTGGCTAATTCTTGTTTATCCATGGAATCGAGTACAAGGTACCCCATTCGCTCTTGAAGTATTTTATCGGTAGCCTGAAATAGGTGTTCCGGGGTCCTTGGATTTGACATGGCTGCTTGAAAAACTCTCTTACTTTCTGGACGTACTGGACGCATACTATTATTAAAGTATCTTCCCTTACCTACATATGCTATCATTTCTCTAGCTGGTAACTGTACTGTTCCTGTTGCTGTTTCTGGTTGTTCCTCCTCCGAGGATTCATTCTTGTCTGTATCTATTTCCCTTTCAGACAGTCTTCTTTCGTGTATTTGTTCTACTGCTTTTCGGATCCGTCGATACATATTTTCTATACAACTTTGTTTATCATGTTTTCCGTCTGCTATATTCTGGCCCCATTTGTTAAGTGCTTTCATTTCTTCCTGGTCTACACCGGGCCTATCTTGGTCTCTTATCAAGCAGTTTATGAAGAATCGTAATATCATTTTTTGAGTGTCAACTTTCTGGTGTGCCATGGCCTCGCCAATACTTTCCGGGCCTTGCCCCATTTGGA
Source organism: Lissotriton vulgaris (assembly GCF_964263255.1). Taxonomy (NCBI): domain Eukaryota; kingdom Metazoa; phylum Chordata; class Amphibia; order Caudata; family Salamandridae; genus Lissotriton; species Lissotriton vulgaris. Next base: position 3,093,420 of record NW_028240612.1, read on the forward strand.
CAAAAAGATATATTCTGTCTAGATGTTCAATCATTCCTGGTAGTAACATTAAATAGTTTGCAACTCGTCGTAGACGTACTGATGACAGCATCATTCTGTCGTCTTTACCGGGTACTGGATCATATCTGCAGTCTGTAAGAGGCTCTTTAAATATGTCGTAACTCACTGTTTGAGGTGTACGTTGTTGTGCTAAATCCCTATAAGTCATTCGATGTGTTGGTAGCGGTGTCTGGAAACCTCCTGCCGCACCTCCTGAGGTGCCAGGTAAAAAAGGATTTAGTGGATTCATGCCAGGAAGAATAGGTGCAGGAAGGATTGGGGCTGGAAGAACGGGCGCAGGATGTGGACCAGGAGGAGGAGTTTGTTGTTGCGGAAGTGGATGCAGATTATCTCGGGGTGGGGTGCCGTCAGCAGGTGGTGTGTGTGGCGGCGGAATATTAACATATTCGGGGGCTACATCGTCTAAATAGGAAGAAAGGAATATGTCCTTTGCGGTCTTGTGATGTAATTTAGTCGGGAGTAATGGAGGTGGCAGGTCTTTTGGTACTTCCTGGGTGGCCTTAGGTAAACCCTTGGTCAGAAGAGGATACATACCATTCATAAGAGTGTTTCGTTGTCTGTCTACTTGTTCTGCTTTAACTCGTATACCTTCCTCAACTAATACGTTTTCTCGGGCCTTGTCTGAATCCTCTCTACTTTTCTCTGCTTGTCTGAGTGCTTTCTCTGTGCGTCTATGCGATTCTTTACGCCATAATTCAATGGCATCCTTCTGTGACTGTCTGGCTTTCTTTTTCCATAATGCTTCTTCTACTCTCATGATGCAGTCGGCATCCCATGTCCCCGTAGCGGGCCATTTCTGGTTCTCTTCTAACTCTTTGGTATAGTCCACCCATAAGTCAAGATATAATACGGCATCTAGGCCGTGCTTATGGTACATAAAATATCCGGGAGTGTCCCTGGGTGGGATAGGGACAGCTTCCTCGAGTATCCCTTTTCTAGTTTTTATTTGTCTTAGTTTGGAAAATAAAGGCATCTTGAACCTTGCTACTTGATACTTACTCGAACTTGGACACAGTAAATACAATAAACACAGTAATGAAGATCGAACAATCACTCATACCACGACATTTAAAACACACTGAAACATTTTTTTTTTTTTTAAAAACGAACAATAATGATTAGAATGAAACTAGCTAACTGCATACTGGATATACTGCTAAACAGTACAGATACACCGCTAAAACAGTGCAGACCGGATATACTGCTAAACAGTACAGATACACCGCTAAAACAGTGCATACCGGGTCTGTGTACCCAAACCCGTCTTGACCGGCACAAATTAATGCGCTCGTCTAGATGCGTCCCCAGCAACGGTACTCACCGGGAAGCACGGAACGGAAGGCCTCGGAAACTTGACACTGGACTGGACCGGACTGGACTCGACTCGTGACGTAGGTACTTCGGGACTTCGGAACCTGGTGGGCCTCTGAATACCTCGGACCTTGCTCTCTCAGCTAGGCTCTGGTCGGGATCCTCCGCACTCCTCACCGCCTCGTCTGGGTGTCGATCGCAGCCTCAGTCACCTCCGTTGGCCTGAGGGAGATACAGGAAATCCTGCGGGTACGCGTAGTTGTCCGTCCGGCTGTGGCAGGGGACCGGGCCTGCAACGCACCGCCGGCGCGTAAGGTGGGGGAGGGGTCCCTATTCGGGCGCCAATTATGTGGTAAATATAAATTACCTGTACTTAATTTATGCGGTAAAGTTCAATAAGAATAACTCAGAAAAAATAAGAGGCAGAGTCCGTGGCATCTGAGGTTTTAAAAGGGGTTTTATTCCTTAAAAAGGAATTGGTTCGAACGAGGCAAATCGTATTCCATCACCACGAAGGTTCAGGAAGGGATAGACAATACTTTATTGACAGATTATCATATATATAGTCAATACATTACAGTGGTGATGGATGCAGAAGGCGTAACAGCTGAGAGGAGAGATAAGAAAACATATACGTAATGAAAAAGGCGGAACAGAAGGTGTGCACAAGGGTGTGTACTAGAAACGTCACATAAAGGTGTCACAAGTGGGTGGATCCATAAGAGAATCCTGCAGTGTCAGCAGAAATACATGGCAGAGATGCGCGCGCAGCAGCATGACGTGCAATTGACGTGGAACTGGAGGGTGTAGGGGACTTGACATTTAGCCTTACATGAGGAGACAGAAGTCTGGGGTGTCAGAACAACCTAATCCCAAATCATATCTAATATCGGGTGTTTGGAGAACTGTATTATCTAGAGGGAAAGGTCTCTTGGGCAGAGGCTATTCTATACTGACTGTTAGTGCGTGTATATGCGTCTACGTGTCTACATGTAGTGTGGGGGCCATGGGCCTACCATGGTAACAGGAGCAATGAATTACTTGCATGGAGACAGAAAGGCCGGGCCCTTTACTCTGCAGCTGGGAAGGATGTTTACCTAAACTACTAGACAGGAATGTATTTTCGAGGAGCGGAGCAGATAACTTGAAGGCAAAATACAGTCTTGGCAGGCAAGCAGGCCGAGCCTGGCACCGCTAGCCGTGCAGGGAGTAAGACAAAGGTCAGGGATACAGATGCAGGTCCAGGCTGCAGCATCCGGAGACAGAAGGCAGGAAAAGACTCGATGACAGAAATCAGGGCCTAACTCGCCTGAGCCAGGGGAAAACATGAAAAGTGCACCATGTAAAGACGTTGGCAAGGCACACTTAGGAACGGAATATCCGACCCATTCATGGTGGATCTGAAAGAGGACATGTTAACGTTGGACGCAAATGTATTTGCGTCTTCATAGCTAAAAGTGGAGGGAACATACATGTACTTGAAGCACGTACATGGAGCCGTTGGGGTCTACGATAGGGGACATAATTGACCATAAAAATTCATATTTCCTCACTAGGCAGGGTTGCCCTTGCTCCCCTCTGCTGTTTGCCCTCTATTTGGACCCCTTCATCAAACAGATCGAAAGAAACCTTGATATCCCCGCGGTTAGCTTTCAAGGCAGTAATATTAAAATCATGGCCTATGCTGATGATCTAGCCATTTCTTAGCCTGATCCCTCAAACGCCATAGCGGCTCTAGAAACTGAGGAGCTAAAATTTGGAAGATTCTCCGGCTGTGCTCTGAAACACAAATATTAACAAATAGCCAAATTACCTTGGCCCACTATAGGGTGCCCCCTAAGGCCAAATATCTAGGGGTCTCCATCTCCTCAAACCTGGACTTGATTGTTACAGATAACTTAGCTCCACTCGCCATGCATACCAGGAAGGCATTGAAACAAATCAACAATCTACACTTAACTCTGGTCGGCAGATGCAATGTCATAAAAATGACATACTTTCCTAAACTACTCTATTTTTTCCTCACAATACCCCTGGAATTTAGCAAAGAAAATTTGTTAAAATTTCAGCAAATATTCACACAGTCTATCTGGGCATACTCCCAACCCAGGAGAGCACTAAGGCAACTATGTCTTCCTAAAGAGCAAGGAGACTGGTCCTTTTCTAACATTACGCTCTATTACTGGGCCTCCGACCTGGTAAGAGAGTCACCTTTTCCCCATATACCTGGGCTTGCCTCACTGTTCCAACTCTTGCTGGGTGAACAGCACTGGGGCTGTCTAATTCAAGAGACTTCTTTCGGATACTATGAAAGAGTAAGATTCAAGACATTATCGAACTCTTTTAAAGTCTTTCGCAGTATTCGCAGAATTTTTGGTCTGGGTATATTTAACCATTATTCTCCCACTTTTAATAATGACAACCTTCCTGCTATCTTTGGAAGGGCTTACTTTTCGGACTGGCACAAGGCCGGCATTTTGAAACTGGGAGATCTCATTACCTGTGAGGTAGTCATACCCTTCTCTGATCTTTGGAGGACTGTGTGGCCACTGCTTGGCTCAATCCAGAGCCCCCTTCATTTTCTCATTTGCTTGCTAGACTTGTTGCTACTTATCACTTAGAAATAGCTGTTTATGCCAAAAAGGGACGTAGGGGCCGGAAAAAGGGCCTGGAGGTTTGGGAAAATCTTACTTCCTGGCTGGAGCAGTCAGGTTAATTTTTATTTTGCTTTTTGCCTCCTAATGTTGATTTCTTTCTCGCTGTTGAATCTTGACTTCTTCCTTTGACTGACTCCTGTCCTTCATTAGCACTATACCATCTCATCCTTAGGACCTCAGAATGTTGCTTGACAATTATTTCTTTTTTCTTTTCTTCCGCTGTGCCTTTATTTTCACTTACACGTAGTTTCTCTTCCTCTTGGGGGGTGGGGGTTGCTCCACTCGATGTGCTGTCTTTTCTATTACTATTTACGTTGGCATAATAATTAAAATAAAAATAACATCCTGTGATTCTGTGCAAATCACTTAATCTCCCCGTGCCTAACAAAAACTAGCATTGGCCGCACTGCATTAGAGCTGCGCGGCAGTTAAAGTGGCAGGAGGGAGCATGGGCGATTTACTTTCGGGAGCGTGCAACCATATGGCCCCACCATATGGCGCCACGTGCTCCCGAAAGGAAATTGCCAAGATTTGCACGTGTTGCATTGCAAGCAATGCAACGCGTGCACGTTTTTGCCCCCAAAGCTGTGGCGATGGCTACAGGTCTCACTCCTAGTCTCGCTCCTATGCAACGCATGCGCGTTGCGTAGGCGAGACCTACTGAATGTGTGTCCTCATGTAACATAACTGGGACTGTGTAAAGCGCTATGATGCCCGATTCGGGTCAAGTTTGCTCTAGATAAAACACTGCCAAAAAAAAAATATCTGCAATATGCTTGCATAATGATGAAACCGATCTTGAAGTTAGAGGGACAGTTACTTTCTTTTCGAATTGGCCCATGCCGAATTGCATCGTTAGGTCTTCAAAAGTCCAAATAAGAACATTATAATCCCCTGTCTTTAATGTGCATTAGTTTTACACTAGGGATTTTATTCAAGAATTTCTTCCATAACATTATGAATCTCTAGGTGACTACTCTAGATATCTACATATATTTCTTTTTGGAAAACTGTACAAAATAAGCTTTCGTCAGTGCATAGAGCGAAGCAAAGGTTGTATTGTATTGCTGACAGCAGACCTACCGTGACGCGTGACGGCCGTCACGTGCATGCAACGGGTTAAAAGTGCTTCAAAATTAAAACATATACAAACAGCAAAGCTCAGTGTTTTTCCAGTTAGGTGTAAGAATTGTTGATAAATTATCTATTTTCTTGATGCAGTCAATGCCCAATATTGATGGTGACGCTTTAAATCATTTTCTGATAAATAGATTGAATTAAATGTCTGATACTGGAGTAGATTGTTGTCATTTCTCTCTTTTTTCATTCTTTTTGTTATTATCAGGAGTCAGCAATGATTACAGAAAGAGAGCAAAACAGAAGTAGTAACATAAAGAGTATTTGAGTAAAAAAAAGATTTCATCAATAATCAATTATATTTCAACAATAAATGTAATATCATACTAATGAAGTAAAGAGAGGGGAAAGGAAAAAAAAGGTGAAGCATAACCCAACCTAAATCAAAGTATAATCAGAAAGTGCAGAGACTATTCCCAGTAGATGCTAAACCACATGTGTCCACCTTTCTTATAGCTTGAGGTCCTGTAGCTTTGGCCACTGCAGGTTCACATTCACATATTGAGCAAAGCTTTGCCCACCATTCAGTCGCCTTCGTGGTAAAGCACTTATTCAAGTCCTAGAAATACATGGATAAGCTGTGATGATTATAATAGATCATAATAGAGACTAATGGCCTAGTACTGAAGGTAAGACCTAGTTTATACCCCAAAATAATTTCCTTTGTAAACAGCTGAAAATTTGAATCAAAATGAGACGTTATCAGCTGAAACAGGTTAGTCCAAAAATTCTGAAGTACCAGGCACCCAACAAACATGTGCACTATATCAGCTGCAAAACAGCGACATTTCAGACTGTATGCCTTATCAGGGTCCGAGACAGGGACCATTTTGAGATATGATCAGGTGCATAATAGAAAATGCGTCCTGTTTTCAATTGTTGCAGTTTAATACTCACCTAAAGAGTGGAACGATCTACAACTTCAAAAGCCTCCTGTATCTGTAGGCTGTTTATTTCAGAGACAAGCAGACTGCTCCATTTGGAAGCTAATACCATACTGCCATACTTAGTTTGCACAGAAAACCTCTGATATAACAAGTACATTGAAACTTCAACAGAGGCCTTACAGAAATAAGATAGAATATATGATGTTTTGTGATCAATAATTGCTTTACAACTATACATAAAATAGTCCTACACCTGCAAATATTTAAAGAAAAAACGCTGTGGGAGCTCGTATGCTGCCCGTAGCAAAGCAAACACCCGAAAACCTTGAAAATCATACAATTGTCCTAAATTAGGCACCCCTCGTCTTTTCCATGCCTTCCCCATTGTGTCATGAAATATATCAGGGAAGACTGGGGTGCCCCAGAGTGGCGTATACATATGCAATGTAGCTAATGAGTATTTTAAACATATCTGAACTATATCCCTGGCAATTCTGTAAGGGTCTGTCAACCTGTGCAGAGGAAACCTAGTTTCAGATCCAAGAACCAGTTAGTGTCTTATGACAGACACATCAGGTTCCTGTCCAATCAGCAAATTCCGAATACGACCAGCAAACGCTGCCCAGAAGTATAATTTAAAAGAGGGAAGGTTAAATCTCCCTTGTTTATATGAGAGTTTTAAAAAACAAATAGCTCACCGGGCCCTCTTTTATCCCAAGATAAAAAGGCTGATTACACCCTCGAAGCGCGTAAAAAAAGAATGAGGAACATGAAGTGGTGTTGAAGAAATATAAACCTCCTATAGGGGTTCACTGATACACCTGGTTCTTTTAACCAACAAAGAAGAGATTGGCACAGAAGCTGTAATATAAAAATAACATGTTTATTAACCTCAGATGAGGGAGACGGAGTCATACGGTACCCTCTGGTCATTATAGGAAGCATTCTAAGGATTACAGAGAACAGGGGCCTTATATATGCATAGGTTTACATAGTCAGCCAAAAACCTAGGGGAGGTCCTGGCACATACCAGCTTGCAAAATGACTAATAAGGGTATACAAAATGTGCTTGCGCTACAAAGTGGGAAAAGAGACATTTCTCCTTCCATCAGCAAGAATAGCCCGACAGTTCTATTCTAGGAGCAGGTGCATTCTAAAAGCTAGGCCCCTCTGAGCATGTGAAAGGCTCTGGAAGAGGGAGAAAGCACATAGCAAGCACATGGCTAACTAAAATGGCTGCCAAGTACAAAATGGCTTTTAGCTCATGATAACAGATTCCTGCAATCTTTAACAGTGTAGCTCGAAATAGATACAGACATTTTGGCAAGATAGTCATTTTGATGATATTGCACCAGCACACAATGCTAAGAGGAAGCCGATGCCATACCCACAGCTTATCAGTTACTGCGTATACAAGCGGCTCATAATTTAGCAAAATAATATCCTCAACTCAACTACTTTGCTTTATTCCAAAATATGCAGCTGTAGCTGTTACTCCTGTTACTCAGAACTCCTTTCCCTCTTTCTTAGAAAGAGAATATACACTGTTACAAATTATAGGCATGCTCATTTGTACAGATAGCAGTATGAACTAAAACATGTCAAAGTAGCTGGAGCTGTTGTGCAAAAGAGTTAGACAACTATTAGAGCATCAAGGGAGATGAGGGATTGTGGTAGAGAAACACAGTGTAAAGGCATATATTGTAAGAAGGGGGAGTGAAGCTGTGACAATTTGCCTGCGCCAACTTTGAAACGACTTTTAGAAAACTTTGTGAAAACTGTGAACTTAAAAGAAATTTGGAGAAAACATTTTTGAGAAATATTTTCTGCATAAGAGAAGACAATAAAAACCAAATTTTAACAGAAAACATGTTTTTACATGAATATTCTTGTGCACAATTTGTTTCGGTGGGATGATCCTCTTGAAAGTTAAACATCATTTCAAACTTCCTAGAGTGTAAATCATCTGTAGTTAACCTATTTTTAACAGTAACTGTATAATTGTTCACACAATTAAGTGAAAGGCTATGAGTGCTCAAACATAAAATTCAAATAGTGGAGCTTGCGGCAGGAGGTGGGATGCAAATCAAGGGAAATAAACTTTAACATGTAGGCTTTACCACACAATGACTTTACCAAGCATCATTTAGTAGCCAGCCACGCCGTTACCACGCCTGCCTAGGCATACAGTACAGTGTATTTTCAATTTTTACATATTTCACTTTTTTTAAGTCCATGGAGTACCACAGTAATCCATGAAAGTTACTGTGCTACTTATAAATATTACAATGCTGTAAAAACATAGAGAAAAATATAAATACATTTTTCTACAAATTACCACTTTAGTAAAGTGGTAATATGTGGGGAACAAAGGTAAAACCTGCCACTTACCTATATCTAAGGCATTAACCCAGAATGCACAATGCAGAATAAAAATGTAACAAAAACAACATGACTGCCTTTTATATTATGCAAAGACACGCATTAGCCAATCAGATACTAAATTTAATAGACAGTGGTATAGTTATAGGTTATACGGAGCCTTAGGAACAATCATATATATATCAGTTCAAGATAGTATTGAGTTACGGTGCTGTAAGGTGAGGAAAACCACCAACCTCCCCCAAAGTTGTGGCCAAAGCCAACATAGAAATTCACAAAATCATCAGCACACGTCTGTAGAGTAATAATAAATACCAATGCAAGTATACACAAATTATGAACACAGTTTCAGAAATCTTCTCTTTCTTTTATTCTTTTCTTTCTGATCAGCCAACACATGTTTTGTCGCACAAACTGATAAATTGTCCCACGACTTTCTCAAGGCTGAGTAAACAAAAAATATACAATAAACAATGGCCAATGTGACACGATACATAAAAGTGGTGTGCACAAATTCAATTCAGATATAAACGTGACAAAATGTGCAAGTGCAAAGGCATGCACATGGTGGACTTATAGTCAATTATAGTGACTTTGTGAGACCCAATTTGTGAAGATAAAACAAATTTATCGTGCAAGAATATTTCATTAAAAAAAAACTCTAAATCAAGGTGTTGGCGAAAAACCTAATGATTAAAAATCTCCCAAAGCCCAAAACTGTTTAAGGGCAACTAGACAAAGCCACAAATACACCAGACCGAAATCATAAAGAAACATCTGGGCCGTGTATGTCAAACCTTTCTCTCATTGCAGTCAGTACGTAAATAAAGCCCTCAAAGACTAAAAGGGGTGACTACTATCTGACCCATCTAGTCAAATACATGTATCACCATTGTGATATTTCTTCTAAAGGGAGTACGTTCAATGTCATTGGTAGCAACCTATGCCAAAGTAAACAAAAAACGACAGTTAAGAGCCTGTCAAAATTGATCCTCTTGATTAAATAAATCCCCAAAATAGTCTCATGTATGAAATCACTATCTACTTTCCATGTGGTGATAATTCCATCCAACATGCTTTAGTCTGCGAGTGAGTCAAGCGACGTGAGCAAATCCATAATTTTCTGTAAACGCACCACTGTAATGAGAAGTAAAAAGCTCAGATGTGACCGGCTTCCCTGACGATAAGTGCCAACTTTGATACACTTTCCAAAATCATTAGTAACTATATGGCGCTTGAGTGAGACCCACAAGTAATAGTTCCCTTAATTCAAAACAAATTCCTGCTCTGTTTACAATCTGGTTGAAAGCCCAGAAACGTACTGCTCCGTGCCGCAGCACAACCGCCACTAGATCAGTCTGTCCAGTCCTCGAGTACGAGAGCGGTCAATGAGAGTTTCCCGCTCTTATAGACCTGGAGCTATGATAATAGAAAGAGAACTAACTCTGCCTAAACATGGCAGCCATCTTGTAGTGTGAAAATGTCAATGTCATGTACACAGTGAGTCATTTCAGGTTAACCACAGTCGTGCTTAATCTAATCACACCTGGCATGAGAATACAGAACCTGATTACCACAATCTGTGAATCGCATAGCTTAAAGAAAATCAGAAGAGTCCACAAATAGACGATTACTTCTTTAGTGATATTAAAAAGTCAAACTTCCAACATATTAGTGTGTGCATTAAAGCTATGTAAAAAATATTGCTTCATAACCAGATCTGGTCATCGCAATCTAACAGACCCGCACATCATATCCAATTTACTGACACATCTTCAGACGACGCCATTGACTAGCGTGTTCATGAAAATATGCATTGCTAACTGTCCAAACAAATGCATGTGGAATCAGTAGCTGCTGCGAGAGCTTACTAATAAAAACCTTCCATATTTTAGGCATGCAAAACTTAAAATCGACAGGCTTAAGCGTAAAGCCTTCAAATTGCAAATCCTACAACCTCATTAAAGCAATTTTCAAAATACATTTTGCTTCTCCATCTCCTGGACAAAGTACAAATATAACAGTGTTTAAAACATCTGGACCCAATGGCTGTAATTAACGGTGCATTTAACAAAGGGTTGCATACGTCAAATGACATACCCAACTCATACATTTCTTATGTTAGCACAATACAGAGGCAACCAAAACAATATGTGTGATGATAACACAAAGCAAAGTGTTGCAAACGTATATGCAGGTGGCATAAACTGCACCTATCCTCTTCAGATCAGGCATGTTATAACGTACACATTATAACGAACAGCATTTATCTCCCCAGAAAGTAATGAAGCTCCTGGTCAATATTGAGCCCTGTCTCTCTGCTGCTTAATCTGAGCATCCAAAAGACTTCACGCCTGCGTAAAGTCAGTTCCCCTGTTGACCACTCTAGGGTGCCTTGGGACTTGGTCAATGTCATAAAATGTGATTACCCTATTCCTGGTCTGTGTGTGACATTGTGCTATGTGCGCTGCAATGGGATACTACCTTCTCATCGCCATGTACCACAGTATACCGCGAACTTACTGTGGTATATCGCGGCACAATATATTACTAAGTACTTTAACACTTAGAACTTTAACACTACTTACACTATTTACACATGCTAGCAAAAATTACCATTTGCAACACATAAGCTACATTACTGCCACATTACATCTACATCGATTCACCCACTTCCAAGCTATGTCTGTTTCAAGTTCCACACTCCACCACTCCACTCTCTACCTCTCCATTTAATAACACTCAAATCTATGCTTTGCACTTTATGCCACTCCACTCTACGTCACTCCACTACACACCACTCCGCTACACACCACTCCACTCTAAACCAATCCACTGATCACCACTCCACTCTACCCCTCTCTAGGACATTCCACACTAAAAGACCCCACTGTATGCTATTACATTCTATGCAACTTAATTCTACGCCACTCCAGTCTATGCCACTCCACTGTACGCCCCTCCACTCTACTCTTTTCCGCTATATACTGTTACACAGTACGCACTTCCACTCTACAAAACTGCACTCTACTCTATTCCACTTTATGCCACTTCTCTGTATGCCACTCCAGTATTTACTACTCCACTGTACGCTATTCCACTGTACACTCTACTCCGCTGTATTTAACTCCACTGTATGCCACTACACTATACACTATTCCACTCTAGAACAAACCACTGTATGCTGTTACACTGTGTGCCACTCCGCCTATGCTACTCCACTCCACGTCACTCCTCTCTATGCTATTACTCTCCACACTATGTCACTGTATGCCATGCCAGTCTATGGTACTCCACTCTACCCCACTCCACCACACTCCAGTGTATGCTACTCCACTGTATGCAACTCCACTGTATGTTGTTGCACTCTACACCACTCCAGTCTACTGCTGTATGCAACTCCAATGTATGCCACTCCACACTACCCTATTCCCCTCTATGCCACTCCACTCTAAGCCACTCCACTCTATGCCACTCCACTCCACCCTACTCCAGTGTATGCTATTCCAATCTATGCCACACCACTGTATGCCACTTCACTCTACACCACTCCACTCTGTGCCACTCTACTCTATGCCACTCCAGCCTAAGCCACTCCATTGTATGCTATTCCCATGTATGCCAGTCCACTCTACAGCACTCCACTGTACAACACTGCACTGTACACAGCTCTACTGTACACTATAACACTGTACACCGCTCCACTGTACGCCACTCTAGTCTATGCAAATCCATTGTCCACCAGTTCACTTTCCACTAATCCACTCTTCTCTATTCCACTGTATGCAACTCCACTGTACGCCACTCCACTCTATTCTACTCCACTTTATGCCACTCCACTATATGCATGTCTACTATACATTACTCCACTCTATGCCTACCTACTTTATCCCACTCCACTCTATGCCACCCTTCTCTACTATATTCCACTCTCCGCAACTCCACTCTACACCACTCCCCTCTATGCCACTCCACTATACACTATCCCACTCTATGCCGGTCCACTCTAAGCCGCTCCACTGTTAGCCACTCCACTATACGCTATACCCCTCCATGACAATCCACTATATGCTATTCCATAGTATACCACTACACTGTACTGCACTCTACTGTATGCTGTTCCACTCTGTGCCATGCCACTATACACTGCTCCACTGTATGCTATTAAACTCAGCAATACTCCACTCTACACTACTCCACTCTTTGCCACTCCCCTCAACTGGACTTCATTGTATGTTATTCCACTGTATGCCACTTCACTGTGGGAAACAGCCTTTACAACACAGGCAGAACCACATGTTCCGATGCCTCACTTGCTTTTACCACGCATACACGTGGTAATGCAGTCAGCGCTCTAGATTCAGAGCAGATTGGCAGGGACATTGCATGGAGGAGCAGGAAGGATGGGGACAAGAAAGATTGAGACGTGGCTTGGAAAGTAGGGCTGGGTTTTAGGGCTCAGGGCAGGGGGATCAGGGTAATTTTTAGGGCTACGGCTGGTTTTAGGAGTAATTGTGGGGGGACGCGGTTGGGGTAGTTTTTAGGGTTGGAACTAGGTTTTAGTGTACTGGGAAGGGGGAAAGGGAAAAGGGGCAGTTTCTAGGGCTGGGGGCCGGTTTTACGTCACCGTGCTGGGTGGGCGTGGGTCGGGGTAGTTTTTAGGGTTGGGTGGATTGCAGGGCTGGGGGCGATATTTAGAGCTCAGGGCCTGGGGGCTGGGGTGTGATCTTTACCATGCAAAAGCCTTTACCACAAAATTTGTTGTAAAGGCATGCGTTGTAAACGCATGCATGGAAAAAATGCAGTCATGGTTAAGAACACGTTGTTAAGGCATGAGATATAATCCCATGCATGGTTCCATCATACAACCCGTCACTGCACGTCACTCCACTGTACCCCACTGCATTCTACACAACTGCACTATATGCTATTCCACTGAACACAACTACACTCTATACCACTAAACTCTACACTATTTGACTGTATGCCAGTATATTGTACTCAACTCCACTTTACGTCACTCCACTGCATGCTTTTTCAATGTATGCTACTCCACTGTACCCCACTCCACTGTACACCAGTCCACATTGACACTCCACTATATGCAATTCCAATCTATGTCAATCAATTGTACACCACTCCTGTGTACTCCACTCCAGTTTACACCACTCTGCTCTATGCTACTCCTCTGTATGCTATTTCAGTGTACGATCCTCTAGTGCACACTATTCCACTGTATACCACTCCACTCTACAATACTCCCCTGTATGGCACTCCACTGTATACTAGTCCACTGTACAAAACTCCATACTACCCCTCTCCACTGTACGTCACTACACTCTATCTCACTCCCGTGTATGTCACTCCACTGTACACTATTCCACTGTAGCCCACTCCACTCTCCCACACTCCATTCTAAGCTACTCCATTCTACAGCACGCCACTGTACTGTATTTCACTATACACAACTCCAGTCAACACCATTCCAATGTACACCTCTCCAATCTACAACACTTTATTCTATGCTATCCCATTGCACGTAGTTCCATTCTACGCTACTCCATTCTACGCTATTCCACTGTATGCCACTCCACTCTACAGCACCATATTGTACGCTATTGCAATGTATGCAATTCCACTCTGCGACACTCCACAGTACACTACTCCATTTTTTGCCACTCCACTCTACCCAACTCCACTCCATTCCACTCCACTGTACTTCACTAAACAACACTACACTCCACTCAACAACAGTCAATGCCCCTCCACTCAACCACTCTTGACTCCACTCTATAGCAATACACTGTACAACAATGTATTTCTGTCAATGCAAGTTTACAGCACTTTACTCTATACCACTTTCAACACTGTATGACACTATACGTAACTCTCTCTACACCACTCCACCCCAGTTTATATATACTGTACTCTGATAAACTACTCCTCTCTAGTCCACTACTGCATTCTACGCCAAGCCATTGTACGCTACACTATGTCTCGCAACTCTATAACAGATTATCCCACTCCACACTACCATCTCCTACTCTACTCGATGCTACTCAACTGTACAACGCTTAAATCCACTATGTGACACTCTACTCCGCTCTACAATAGTTTCTGACACTCTACAACACACCAGTCCACTTCACTGTACCACACCCCACTCCACTCTGCAATACTTTACTCCACTGAATACTAAGCCACTCCACTCCATGCCACTCTATTCTACAACTCTCTACTCCACCATATGCTATGTCACTCCACCAGAGTCACCCTACTCTACTCTACTGCACGATCCTTTACCCCTGCAAATCAGTTTATCTGACTCAATGGCCCTGTACTACACCACTGTTCTACATCACTCCACTCCACCACACTCTACCTCACTCTAATCAACTCCACTCTGCAAGACTCTATTACACTCTGTGCAACTGTACAACACTGTACTCCACTATATCCCCCTACACTACACTGTGTAGCCACACTACACTAACTATAGCTCGCTACTCTACCATAAACGGTGTTCTCACAAAAGATGTGATTTGCAATGTCATAACTTTTATTGTTAATACCATTATTTTAGACAGAATAAGTGATATAATATAAAAGGGTATAAGCAGTGCATGGAGAAGCCACAAATTATAGTTAATGTAGAATGGCTACTGAGTTGAATATACTGTGGCTAGAGGTGGGTGAGTCATAATAATATACTTTACTTGCGTGGTAATGGCATGCCTGGTAAAGACATATGTGTGTTAAATGCAAGCATGGTAAAGATGTGTGGTAAAGGCATGTGTGGTAAAGGCAATGACTGTAAAATCATACAACCTAAATCACTTCTATTGATAAAGGGCCAGATGTACGAACCGCCAATTTGTGACTCGCAAATTGCATTGCATTTTTGACTCGCAAATTGGGATGAACAACAGTGTCTCAGACAGTGTTTGCGATTCCTATTGGGGTTGCAAATTGCATACCTCATTAACATTATTGAGGCAGGCACAATTTGCAACCCCATTAGGAATGGCTAGCACTTCCAGGGATGGTGGCCTGCCGGAGCCAGCAGACCACCATGTCTGGGACTGCTTTTAAATAAAGCAGTCTTCTTTTTAAATGCAGCCCGTTTTCCATAAAGAAAAATGGGATGCTTTTCAAAAAGAAAAATTAAACTTTCCAGTTTCATTTTTTAAAGAGCAGGCAGTGGTCCCTAGGACAACTGCCTGCTCTTAAAAATATTTTCTCACATATTCACAAAGGGGAAGGGGTCCCTTGGAGACCCCTTCCCCTTTGCAAGTGGTTTACCACTTACTTGAAGTAGGTAATAAACTGCAAGTGTTTTGCGGCCGCGAATGAGGTCGCAAAGCAATTGTACATGGCATGGTGACTTGCTATTAGGAAGGGATGCCCCTTCCTAATAGCGGGAGTCTCAAATGCTATCTTGCGAATCAGTGACATGCAAAATAGCATTTGTACATGCCATTACCCTTTTTGCTGTTGCAAACGGGAGGATCTGGTACATCTGGTCCAAATCTTTAGCAGTTAGTGAAACAATCGTGGGGCAGGTAATGTCCTTTTAATAACTATAGTATGGTTTTCAAGGATGGAAAGGGATCTACTTAGCTAAAAGATGGCAGATAACAGTGCAGAAAACTTATAGTTCACATTTGGAATAGTTGGTTGAAATCATTAATTAGATATCAAACAAGGAAGATAAGTTGCTGAGAGAAGATGTAAAATTTCACATTTTTGTCTGGTTGTCAATTCACCCAAAACATGCATTTGCAATGCAATAGGTCTCGCATTAGGAAAGTTTGAGCTATTGGTATTGTAAATGACAATTTTTTTATTTATGTTTTGTTTTTGAAAATAGCGAAATTAATAGCTTTGTCATTTACAATGCCAATAGTTATAACTTTCGCAAATGTATAGCATTTGTAATGCAATATGTGTTGCATTTACCTAACTTACATGTATTGATATTACAAATAACAATGGCTTTTTTTTTTATGAATACTTAAATAAAAGTTATTGTAATTTATAATGGCAATAGCTTAAACTTTTGTAAATAACTTTTGTGAAGATTATGTTCAGTGTATTTTATTGTGACGAAAATCCAAGAACAGAAGTGAAGTAATAACATCTTTTTGTTACATTTGTAATAAAGCTTGAAACATTAAGAGAACATATTTGAACCAGTTGTTGTTGAATGGTTGTACAGATTGATGCTGTGGTGGCGCTGAGTGATGTTGTGATGGCGAACGAGTGATGCTGTGGCGTTCAGTGATGCTGTGGTAGCGCATAGTGATGTGGTGCCCCTGAGTGATGCTGTGGTGGTGCTGAGTGATGCTGTATGCAATGCTATGTTTTGTTTTGCTATCCTTTGCTTTGATTTGTTATGCTATGTTTTGTTATGCTATGCTATGTTTTGTTATGCTGTGCTATGTTTTGCCTATGCTATGCTTTGTTATGCTATGCTATGTGTTGTTATGATATGCTGTTTTGTTGTGTTTTGTTATGCTATGCTTTGTTTTGCTATGCTAGGTTTTGTTATGCTATGCTATGCTATGTTTTGTTGTGTTTGGTATGCTATGCTATGTTTTGCTATGCTATTATATGTTTGTGTTTTGCTGTGCTATGTTTTGTTTTGTCTTGTTAAGCTATGCTATGTTTTGTTGTGTTTTGCTATGTTTTGTTATGCTATGTGTTGTGTTTTCTTATGCTATGTTTTGTTATGGCATGCTATGTTTTGTTATGCTATGCTATGTTTTGTTTTGCGATCCTATGCTTTGTTTTGTTATGTTATGCTAGGTTTAGTTTTGCTATCCTATGCTTTGTTTTGCTATGCTATGCTGTTTTGTTGTGTTTTGTTATGCTATGCTATGTTTTGTTGTGTTTTATTATGCTATGCTTTGTTTTGCTATGCTATGTTTTGTTATGCTATGCTACGCTTTGTTTTGTTATGCTATGCTATGCTAAGCTTTGTTTTGTTATGCTATACTATGCTGTGTTTTGTTATGCTATGCTATGTTTTGTTGTGTTTTGTTATGCTATGGTATGTTTTGCTATGCTTTGCTATGCTATGTTTTGTTATGTATGCTATGTTTCGTTGTGCTTTGTTATGCTATGTTTTGCTGTGTCTTGCTATGTTTTGTTATGCTGTTTTGTTATGCTATGCTTTGTTTTGTTATGTTATGCGATGTTTTGTTATCTTATGCTATGCTTGGTTCTGCTATGTTTTGTTGTGTTTTGTTATGCTATGCTGTTTTGTTATACTGTGCTATGTTTTGTTTTGCCATGCTTTGTTATGTTATGCTTTGTTTTTACACTATGTTTTGTTTTGCTATGCTATGCTTTGTTTTGTTATGTAACGTTTTGCTATCCTATGCATTTTTTGTTATGCTATGCTATGCTTTGTTTTGTTATGCTATGTTTTGCTATCCTATGCTTTTTTTGTTATGCTATGCTATGCTGTGTTTTGTTATGCTATGCTAAGTTTTGTTATGCTATGCTGGTGAGGGTGTGTGAGGGTGTGTGAGGGTGAGTGATGGTGAGTGACGGTGAGTGAGGGTGAGTAAGGGTGAGGGTGTGTGAGGGTGAGGGGTTGTGAGGGTGAGAGGGTTGTGAGGGTGAGAGGGTTGTGAGGGTGAGGGGGTGTGAGGGTGAGGGGGTGAGAGGATGAGGGTGTGAGGGAGAGTTAGGGTGTGTGAGGGTGAGGGTGAGTGAGGGTGAGGGATCAGGGTGAGAGAGTGAGGGGTGTGAGGGTGTGTGAGGGTGTGAGGGTGAGTGAGGGGTGAGAGGGTATGAGGGTGTGTGAGGGGGAGGGTGTGTGAGGGTGTGAGGGTGGGTGAGGGTGTGAGGGTGAGAGGGTGTGAGGGTGAGGGGGTGTGGCAGTGAGGGTGTGTGACAGTGAGGGGTGTGAGGGTGAGGGGTGTGAGGGTGAGGGTGTGAGGGTGAGTGAGGGTGAGAGTGTGTGAGTGTGTGTGAGGGTGAGGGGTGTGAGGGTGTGTGAGGGTGAGGGGGTGTAAGGGTGTTTGAGGGTGAGGGGGTGTGAGGGTGATTGAGGGGGTGTGAGGGTGAGAGGGTGTGAGGGTGTGTGACGTGAGGGGGTGTGAGGGTGTGTGAGGGTGTTTGAGGGTGTGAGGGTGTGTGAGTGGATATGAGGGTGAGGGTGTGAGGGTGAGGGGGTGTGAGGATGAGGGGTGTGAGAGTGAGGGGGTGTGAGGGTGAGGGGTGTGAAGGTGAGGGGGGTGTGAGGGCGAGGGGTGTGAGGGTGTGAGGGTGAGTGAGGTTGAGAGGGTGTGAGTGTGTGTGTGAGGGGTGTGAGGGTGTGTGAGGGGGTGTGACGGTGTGTGACGGTGAGGGGGTGTGAGGGTAAGTGAGGGTGTGTGAGGGTGAGAGGGTTGTGAGGGTGTGTGAGGGTGAGGGTGTGAGGGTGAGTGAGGGTGTGTGAGGGTGAGGGTGTGTTAGGTAAGGGGTGTGAGGATGAGGGGGTGTGAGGGTGAGGGGATGTGAGGGTGTGTGAGGGTGTGATGGTGAGGGGGTGTGAGGGTGTGTGAGGGTGAGGGGGTGTGAGAGTGAGGGGGTGTGAGGGTGAGGGTGTGTGTGAGGGTAAGGGAGTATGAGGGTGAGGGGTGTGAAAGTGAGGAGATTGAGGGTGAGGGAGTGTGAGGGGATGTGTGAGGGTGAGGGGGTGTGAGGGTGAGGGGTTGTGTGAGGGTGAGGGGATGTGAGGGTGTGAGGGGGTGTGAGGGTGAGGAGTGTGTGAGGGTGAGTGGTGTGAGAGTGCGGGGGTGTGAAGGTGAGGGGTGTGAAGGTGATGGTGTGTGAGGGTGAGGGTGTGAGGGTGAGGGGTGTGAGGGTGAGGGTGTGAGGGTGAGTGAGGGTGAGAGGGTGTGAGTGTGTCTGAGGGTGAGGGTTGTGAGGGTGTGTGAGGGTGATGAGGTTGAGGGTGAGGGGGGTGAGTGGGTATGAGGGTGAGGGTGAGAGGGTGTGAGGGTGAGGGGTTGTGAGGGTGAGGGTGTGTGAGGGTGAGAGGGTGTGTGAGGGGGTGTGTGAGGGTGAGGTTGTGAGGGGGTGTGAGGGTGAGGGGGTATGAGGGTGAGGGTGTGAGTGTGAGGGTGAGGGGGGTGTGCGGGTGAGGGGGTGTGGGGGTGAGGGGGTGAGGGGGTGTGAGGGTGAGGGTGAGAGGGTGAAGGGGTGTGAGGGTGAGTGGGGTGAGGGTGGGTGAGAGGGTTTTTGAGGGTGAGAGTGAGAGGGTGTGTGAGAGTGAGAGGGTGTGTGAGGGTAAGGGTGTGTGTGAGGGTGAGTGGGTGTGAGGGTGAGGGAGTGTGAGGGTGAGGGTGAGGGGTGTGAGAGAGGGTGAGGGACAGGCATTGGACATTGAGGGACACAAGCACGGAGCACTGAGAGGAGCAGGCACGGGGCAGTAACAGAGGAGCTTGGGGGTGAAATGAAAAATATTTTAAATAAATTGTAACAAGTTTGAATGCAGTTAAAGGGTGCAATTTCGAAAAATGCTTGCGTTTTTATTGGGGAAAGACAGGTTTAGGTTTTATGTTTACGCCCGGCAATACAAACAGAGGGCATACACAATTTGAACTGGGGTGCGATGTCGGGCACTGGTTGAAGCTGAGCAGAGGAAAGACAGCACTGGGAGTGCCCGCATTCCAATTCACGAGCAGATGGTCCTGTTTATGACCTGCGGAGCGCGTGAAGTGGCTGGTGGCAAATGGAATCAAAGCGGCTGGTCGCTTTGATTCTTGACTTGTCTTGCTTTGAGGAAGGGGGAGGGGGAGGGGTAGCGAAATCCTGTGCACAAGCCTGCCTCACATGAACTGTACGCGATCCGTAGTGGGTAGACTTTTTAGGTCTGCTTACTATAAATCTCGCCTACCATCTAGGCATGGGCGAATTTTGCGAATCTGGCGTTCGCGAATTTTACGAATTTGCGAACTCGCAATCCGCAAAATCCGCGAATTCTCGCGAATTTGCAGATTTTTTTTTGTGTCCGCAAGGATTTCTGACAGTTCGCAAGGATTTCTGACAGTTCGCGAGGGTTTTGTAACAGTTCGCAATTGCGAACTTACATGTCGGCTCGCAACGGTCACGATTATGTTGTTTCTATGTCTGGTTCATCATCACAGGTTCCCAGCACCCTCTGTTTCACCCTTGCCACCCTCTGTTTCACTCATGCCACCCTCTGGTACATCAATGCCAACCTCTGGTTCATCATCACTGTAGATTATGGGGGGGAAAAGCAAGCACACCTGCCTGCTTCAACTGACATGAATTAATTTGGGGTTGATTTATTAATGTGTCACTGTTTTAAAATTCCAGTCTGGCACCTGCTTCCTTATCTGTAATTTGCTTTCTGTTGCAGTGCAATTTTTTTTTCCAGGACCTTTGTGGCCTACTTGTAGCTATTCTATGAGCCTGCTGTGAGGGTCAGAGCAGGGTCATACAATTGTTGCAACTAGCAACTGAACTCTGGAGGGGCCCTTGTCAGGAAGCACTACAGGGAATGGTTACTAATGATGAGTTTGAACTTTTGAACCTGCTTTCACTTTTGCAAAACTCGTTTTTCTGCAGAACAGCATTACAGCAACTGTAATGCCCCAACAAGCTTATATGAGAAAGTTGATTTCTAATCCAAAAGTTATCCAAAGAAAATCAAAAGGCCTCAAATCAAAAAAAGTGCAGGCAAATGTCAACCTGAGGAGTTATTCTGATAAAAATCATCATTTTCAGAAGGTCTATGCTGCTTGCTAGTAGATTTCTTGTGCAGAATTCCAATTTTTGTAATTTTGCGAGTGCGAGATTGTTGCTGCCCGCCGCACCTACATGTTCGCAATTGCGAACTTACACCGCAAAGAAAAAAAATCCGCTGCGTGCGAATTTGCGGATTTTCGGTAAATTCGCGAGCGTTCGCGGATTGCGAATTTACCGAAAATCCGCAAAATCCGCGAGTGTAACGGATTTTCCGCCCATGCTTACTACCATCCCTTCGGGATGGAATAGACGAGACCTAAAAGAAGAAGTGGGGGAACTAACCTAGCTAATCAGTGTGCAAGTGATATCACAGCACCTGACATCACGGCGCGTGACATAACAGGAAGTGACATCATAAAAGAAGCGACATCAGATCTTAATGCCTCACATATATGTGTAGCAGGTCTATCATGAGTACATTGGAGCACATTTTGAGTATACAGGGAAACCCTCCTGATTTAGGCAGAAGATTCACTCTTTTATAAACTACACATAAAACAGTGTTGCCTTTTGTCGGCGTAAAGTTCCTCTACCCATAGTGTTTTACAAAAAAAAATAGTGGTACTTAAATTATTTCAACGACGTCCACCCAGTGAAAATAGGAGGCGGATGCCGTCCACGCGCATGTACCCCTGACTCGTGCCCTGTGCTTCTTGCAGGCAATGTTTGTGGCAATATCGGGAAATCAACAGCAAAAGCTGACACACAAGACCATAAAACAGGCCCACAAACAGCCAAAAAAACACACAATGACCTGTCAAAACAGACCTCCGGGCACTGCCTGATTGCCATATAGGCCAGTCCAACCTTGATCACAGACGGATGAAAAGCTGAATGGATCATATGCGATTCAAACCTGCAAACATGATGTCAAACACAAATGTCTGTTTCGTATTTATGAGTCCACAGAGCCACCAGGTTAGATTTGATTATGGTATGTTAACGTTATGTTGAGGTGGATTTAAATGTGTTAATGATGTGGAGGGGCATTCAAAATGTAAATATAAACTGAAGAAACAGTGAATTGTCATGCAAGGTAAAGAATGTTTTATGTATCACTTCCCTTAACTCACATGAAAGACAATGTGGGCCACATATGATTGTATATGTGCCCGTTTTGTAACTTTTGTAGAGATCTAATTGGAACATGCAGTGCACTGATTTGAATCCTAGCAGGGGCATTTCATCTTTCTGAGAATGGTCTAATAAGCATCACGGGGTCAAGTGAAGTTGGAATCTGTTTGTATGACTCCTGCCAGTGCCCCTGTAACGCTCCCCTGTCCACTAGCTCAGCTCCCGGTCCTTCCATCTCCATACACAGTTCCTGTATTGTTGGCATTCCCTGGCACTCAGTCTTCATACATGATACCCACCCACCAAGTGTGGTTATCAGTGCTAGAAGTTTTATGACAGTAGGTGGTATAGATTTTCACACCCGACTCCCACATTCCATTCAACATACGTGCTTTATTTGCAGACATGCCAACGGACCCGATTCACGATTTTTAAAGCAAAGAATGCTTTATTTTGGCTGCCTCTCGCCTGAAATTGCCTCTCTGTCAATTGTTTTGTGCAGATTTATATACCGCAAGCTCGACCCTTAGGTATTGGAGCGCTTTACAGGAGCACCAGTTAGGTTACACATGGACACATTCTTTTTTTTGGAGGGGGGGGTGGGGTAGTCCTAAATTGTGTGTTTATTTACCTGGGAAGCTTGAAATGTTGAATCAGTCTTGGCACGCTTCAAACTTCGCCCAGGTTAACATTTAAAAAGACTTGCTCTGTTTTTTTATTTCAGCAAATACATGATTTCGCTTTAAAACAATGCAACATGTCTCGCTCTTGTTTTTTCATCCTTTTTTCATCACACAGTTGTTCCTTTTCTATGACTTTTGTTAGTTTGTATTTATTAAAAGGCAGCATCAATTAGTGGAATAAAAGTGTGTTGCCTTTCTTTGAGTAATGTTTAGAGGTCCCCTCTGAGGTCGTTATGGATAATAACTACAGGTTTCGGTCCTGCGTATTTTCTTCCCTAGACACTTAAGTAGCCGGCTATGAGATTATTGGTAACGGAGCAAATGAAAGGCATTTGTGCACAGCCGTGGTAGTTGTCACAAACACACCTCTCCTCCCCCCAGCTAACCTCCCCCGCCACCACACCCCACCAGACACCCTCACACCACGTGTTGATATGCAAGTAGAGGAGAGAAGCACTGAAGTGAAGCTTTCCAAACTGGGCAAACTGGTTTTGACGGTCCCGGGGCAGTGTCAGAGTGGGTAAAAGAGGAAAAACGCCAAGAAGGGAGGGGGCGCTGGGGGTGGTAATGCAAATAATTAAACCGATTTCAGGGAAAGAAAAGGGAGAAAAACGCGAGAAAAAAAGAAAACTGGTAGGGAGGGATGGGTGAATGTGGGGGGACATGCCAGAGGTGGTCTCCTGGGAGGACCACCGTGTGCTAGGTGGGGGAAGGGGAATGAAGCTGTCAAGAGGGGACAGCACTCAAAGTGAAAGAGCCCGGCAGAGGACGGGACGTATTCAGAGACACCCGAGGAACGCATATAAAGGTCAGGATGGTGGAGAAGTGGAGATCCCTGGGGCGAAGAACCGTGCAGAGAAAAACAGATGACGAGAGACAGGAGTGATAGTGCAAGAAGGTTAGCAAAAGTGATGGAAGGAAATAAAAAGAGGTGAGAGAAAGAAGTTAAACAAGAAGATTAGCAAAAGTGATGGAAGGAAATAAAAAGAGGTGAGAGAAAGAAGTTAAAACAATCATTTGCATTGCAATAGGTCTCGCATTAGGAAAGTGTAAGCTATTGGTCTTGTAAATGACAATTTTTTTATTTATGTGTTGTTTATGAAAATAGCTAAATTAATAGCTTTGTCATTTACAATGCCAATAGGTATAACTTTCGCAAATGTAACACCTATAGCATTTGTATTGCAACATGTTTTGTATTTACGTGACTTAGATGTGTTGATATTACAAATACCAATGCCTTTTAATTTTTTTAAATAATTAATACTTAAATAAAAGTTATTGTAATTTATAATGGCAATAGCTTAAACTTTTATAAATAACTTTTGTGAAGATTATGTTCAGTGTATTTTATTGTGACGAAAATCCAAGAACAGAAGTAAAATAGTCACATCTTTTTGTGACATTTGTAATAAAGCTTGAAACATTGAGAGAACATATGTGAACCAGTGATGCTGTGGTGGTGCTGAGTGATGCTGTGGTTGCCCTGAGTGATGCTGTGGTTGCACTGAGTGATGCTGTGGTTGCGCTGAGTGATGCTGTGGTTGCGCTGAGTGATGCTGCTGTTGTGCTGAGTGATGCTGTGGTTGCGCTGAGTGATGCTGTGGTGGTGCTGAGTGATGCTGTGGTGGTTCTGAGTGGTGCTGTGGTGGTGCTGAGTGGTGCTGTGGTGGTGCTGAGTGATGCTGTGGTGGTGCTGAGTGGTGCTGTGGTGGTGCTGTGGTGGTGCTGAGTGATGCTGTGTTGGTGCTGAGTGGTGCTGTGGTGGTGCTGAGTGGTGCTGTGGTGGTGCTGAGTGGTGCTGAATGGTGCTGTGGTTTTGCTGTGGGGGTGCTGATGGATAATGTGGTAGTGCTGAGTGATAATGTGGCGGTGCTGAGTGATAATGTGGTGGTGTTGAATGGTGCTGTAGTGGTTCCGAGTGGTGCTGTGGTGGTGCTGAATGATGCTTTGGTGGTGCAGAGTGGTGCTGTGGTGGTGCTGAGTGGTGCTGTGGTGGTGCTGAATGGTGCTGTGGTGGTGCTGAGTGATAATGTGGTGGTGCTGAGAGAGCTTGGGGTAGTGCTGAGTTGTGTTGTGGTGGTGCTGAGTGATGCTGTGGTGGTGCTGAGTGATGCTGTGGTGGTGCGGAGTGATGCTGGGGTGGCGCTGAGTGATGCTGGGGTTGCGCTGAGTGATGGCGGGGTGTTGCAGAGTGATGCTGGGCTGGTGCTGAGTAGTGCTGTGGTGGTGTGAAGTGATGTTGTTGTTGCGTTTAGTGATGCTGTTCTTTTGCTGAGTGGTGCTGTGTTGGAGCTGAGTGGTGCTGTTGTTGTGCTGACTTATGATGTTTTTGTGTTGTGTAATGCTGTGTTGGTGTTGATTATTGCTTTGGTGGCGCAGAGTTGTGCTGGGGTGTTGCTGTGGTGGTGTGTAATAGTGCTGTGGTGTTGAAGAGTGATGCTGCCCTTTAACATTATGAGTGTATTGTATGTTGTTGCGTTATGCTTATTGTGTGATGTTTGTATGTGATGTAGCAGATTTGATGTTGTGTGAGTGTTTTGCATGTTTTAATTTTATGTTTTTAGTTAATTTGTGTGTGTATCTGTGTAGCTTTTTTTTAGGTGTGTGCTGCTAATGTGTTGTAACTTTATTCAGTGTTTTTTTTTTTATTTAAAAATGGCGGACGCTATGTATTCCCTTTACGTTCCTTACGTAATTGCATGTAGCGTTCTAGTTTTTTGGTACCTTTCATTTCCCTTTTGCCGTGACGTAATTTTCAGGCAATCGCAGCGCTACGTTTTGTGACGTAGCGTTGCGTTTGACGTGCGTCAATGGGGAAATTCCCAGATTGCCGTGAATCTTCGTGTGGGAAAGACGTGTTCTTCTTCCGGTCTTGTTGCTGCGTGGTTTGACAGGTAAGAGTAAAGTTTTATAATATTTATTACATTATGATTAATGTATTATTGCTTGTGTTTATATTTCTTACTAATTTGATTAATGTTTTGGATGTATTCTCAACGTTTTTGTATCATGACTGTTTTAGTTGTTACCGTATTTACTTAGTATATAGTTCTGTAAGGTTATAAACTGTGATGTGCTATGTTTTAATGATTTGATATCTAATGTATAGCAATGTAATTTTTTTATGTGTCGTGTATCTGAAAGTTTTTGACTTTATTATATTTTGTTTATGTATTTTGTGATTAGCTATCGAATGTCCATGATTTTTAGATGTGCCATGTATTTATTACTTTCTTAATTAATATATTGCTATGTTTATATTGTTTGTTATGTACTTTTGATTTTTATGGACAGTATTTTCCTTTGCGTATTTACAGTATTGGTCTTATTTTGATAAATGTATTATTGTTTTATTTGCGTTGTGTTTTTATGCATATTTCATTGGGAAGTTGTTTATTAGGATGTACTTTGTGATCCATTATGCAGTTGTTAATGATTGTTGTTTGGCCCATATTTTCCTTGGCGTTTTATTGTAGGTACAATATTTTTATTGAGATAGTTCTACTTTGCCGACAGATTGTTATTTGTAATGTAGTCTTCTTAATGCAATGTACCAATATACCTTCATGTACCCTCTTGTTCTGTTTAGGATGCGTTAAATACGTATTTTTACACGTTGCTCTCAAAAAAGCACCCTTAAGTGGCCTTGCATTCGGAAATATGCAGATATTGAACTCTGCGTTGGCTGCTTGTTGCTCTTGTCTTTTCAGTATTATACTCTGTTCCTCAGTCACTGCTCTCAAAAGCACGGACGGTGCTGGAGAAGTTATGTACTTGAGCTGGAGCAGCATAGAATTGTTGATTCAGTTTTCCCTAGTTGTGCTGTTTAATGCTGTTGTGGTGCTGATTTCGCTGTTGTGATGCTGAGTGATGTTGGTGTGGTGCTGATTGATGCTGTGGTGGTGCTGAATGATGCTGTGAGGGTGCTGATTGGTGTTGTGGTGGTGCTGAGTAATGTGGTGGTGCAGAGTGTTGGTGTGGTGGTGCATAGTGCTAATGTGGTGGTGCTGAGTGATGATGTGTTGGTGCTGAGTGTTGTTGGGGTGGTGCTGCGTGGTGTTGTGGTGGTGCTGCGTGGTGTTGTGGTGGTGCTGCGTGGTGTTGTGGTGGTGCTGAGTGATGTAGTGGTGGTGCAGAATGATACTGTTAAGGTGCTGAGTGATGGTGTGTTGGTGCATAGTGATAATGTGGTGTTGCTGAGTGCTAATGTGGTGCTGAAGAGTGGTGCTCTGGAGGTGCAGAGTGGTACTGTGGTGTTGGTGAGTGGTGCTATGTTGATGCAGAGTGATGCTGTCCTGGTGCAGAGTGGTACTGTGGTGGTGCACTTCGCACCACCAAAACTCTTATTGCAACACCAGCATCACTCAGAGCAACACCTGCATCACTCAGCAACACATGCAGCATTACTCACCGCCACCTGAGCAACACTTAGCAACACAACAGCATCACTCAGCACCACCAGAGGCTCACTAAGCATCACCACAGCATCACTCTGCACCACAGCAGGAACACTCAGCCCCACAACAGCATCATTTAACACCACTACTGCATCACTCAGCACCACAACAGTATAACTCAGCACCAAAACAGCATCACTCAGCATGCTGGTGTGGTGCTGAGTTTTGTGTTGGTGCTGAGTGATGCTGTGGTGTTGCCGAGTGCTGTTGGGCTGCAGAGTGATAATGTGGTGGTGCTGAGTGATAATGTGGTGGTGCTGACTAATGCTGTGGTGGTGCTGAGTTGTGTTGTGGTGGTGCGGAGTGGTGCTATGGTGATGCGGAGTGTTTTGTTTAGTGATGCTGGCGTGGCGATTAGTGTTGCTGTGGTGGTGCTGTGGTGGTACTGAGTGGTGCTGTGGTAGTGCTTAGTGTTGTGGTGGTGCTGAGTGAGGTTGTTGTGGTGCTGAGTGATACTGTTACGGTGCTGCGTGTTGGTGTGTTGGTGCCTACTGATAATGTGGTGTTGCTTAGTGATAATGTGATGCTGATGAGTTGTGCTGTGGTGGTGCTGAGTGGTGCTGTGGTTCTGCTGAGTGGTGCTATGGTGATGCTGATTGATGCGGAGCTGGTGCAGCAACTCCAGCATCACTCAGCGCCACACCAGCATTACCCAGCAACACATCCAGCATCACTCAGTGCGACCAGAGCAACACTCAGCAACACACCAGCATCACTCAGCACCACCATAGGATCACTCAGCATCGCCACCCACAGCATCACTCAGCAACACAACAGCATCACTCAGCACGCCAACAGCATCACTCAGCACCACAACAGCATCACTTAGCATGCTGGTGTTGCACAAAGTTTTTTAGTGGTGTCATTTACGAAGACAACGTAATAACAGTTGACGTACAACTCTGGGGACTGAGTGTTTCATAAACAAATGGAAAGTGAGCTGCGCTCTGGAGAAGGAGGGGGTGGGCTGAGTAGCCTGCTAAATAGTAGAGAAGCTGTGTGCTTAGTCTTTTTGAGAAAAACGTAATTTTAGTAACAAAATGTAATTAATAACATTTAACGTGCAGCTCGGGGTGCATAATGTAAAATATTTAAAACAAAGCTTCTGGTAAAGATGCGCTTGTGAGAATGTCTGTGCGTTGAATGTTTGCTGATGATGTATGGTGGTGGGAGTATTGCCTTTATGGCAAGATTGTGTGTACACCTGGTGTAAAGTAGATCTTTTTTTATCAAATGTCTTTCAAAAGAACGTATTTTCAGTAACAAAGACAAAGTAATAACAATGGAAGTGCAACACTGAGGGCTGAGTGTTTCAGAAACAAATGCAGAGCGAGGCGCGCGCTGTAGAGGGAGGGGTTGGGCTGAGCAGCCAGCTTAATGGGAGAGAAGGTGTGGGCTTCGTGTTTTTAAATGAAACTTTTTTTTTTTAAACGTAAGTAATAAAATTTAACGTGCAGTTTGGGATGCTGAATGTAAAACATTTAAAAGAAACGTATTTGTATTTACGAAGACCAAGTAATAATATTTTCCGTGCATGTTAATTTGTGACGGTGCATTTGTGTTCAACCCCTCCTTTCAGCAGTTGTTTTTTTTTGGGGGGCGAACAAGAGTTTTGCTTCCTGCTGTTCAAATTAGCATCTCACAGATGCTGCCGGACAACAGATTAGAATGTTTATGACGGTGCTTAAAGCACTCCAGTATCCTGTTGTTGTTTAGTCCCACAAAGTAAAAACAAAAACAAAAAAAAAGTGATGTGCCAGTCATTTCTTTGGTGTTAGTGTTTGGTATAAATGTTAGGAGTTCTACAAAAAGAAATACATTTTTAAAAAGCCCGCTTTCGTGTGTATGCCTGGTGTAAAGGAGATCCTTTACTTTTTGGTGCTATTTGTTTAAACTAAACATAGTTTCACTAACGAAAACAAACTTATAACATGTGACATGCAAGTCTGAGGGCTGAGTGTTTTTAAAAAAAATGGAAAGCGAGGAGCGCGCTGGAGAGGGAGGGGAGGGGAGTGAGTAGTCAGCTAAATGGGAGAGAGGCAGTGTGTTTCGTCTTTTTTAAAAACAAACATATTTTTAGTAAGGAAAACAAATGTATAACATTTTACGTGCAAGTCTGGGACAAAACTTTAATTTTTTAAAGCAAACGTTAATTTTATGTATGCAAACAAATTAATAACATTTTACATGCAGGTCTGGTAACATTTAACGTGCAACTTTGGGTGCAAAACTGTAAATCTATAAATAAAACGTTATTTTAAGTACGCAAACAAATTAATAACATTTTACGTGCAAGTATGGAGGCTGAATGTAAAGTAATAACATTTAATGTGCAAGGGTAGAGGGTAGAGGCTGAATGTAATAAATGTAAAAGAAACGTTTTTTTAATGTACGCAGACAAAGTACGTTTTTTTTCCAACTAAATGTAAGACAAATGGAGATAAAGTCTGTGGGCTGTGGGTTTATGTTAAAGAAATTGGAGAGCAAGGCTGGCGCGATGGAGAGGGAGGAGGGGTGCCTTTAGTATGCAGCTGAATGGAAGAGAGGCTGTGTGATTCGTCTTTTAAGTGTAAGCTGAGGCTGTGGGCTGAATGGCGCACGCGGATAAGGATGTCTGTAGGCTGAGTGTTTGCTGGTGATGTATGGTGGTGGGAGTATTGCCTTTATGGCAACGTTGTTGTTTGTATGCCTGGTGTAAAGAAGATCCTTTATTTTTCGTTTCACTAACACAGACAAAGTAATAACATTTTACCATGAAGTCTGGGGGCTGAGTGATTTTTTACCAAATGGAAAACGATGTACACCAACAAATTAATAACATTTTACGTGCAAGTCTGTAGCGTGAATGTAAAGTAATAACATTTAACCTGCAAGGGTAGAGGGTAGAGGCTGAATGTAATAAATGTAAAAGAAACGTTTTTTAATGTACGCAGACAAAGTACGTTTTTTTTCCAACTAAATGTAAGTCAAATGGAGATAAACTCCGTGGGCTGTGGGTTTATGTTAAAGAAATTGGAGAGCAAGGCTGGTGCGCTGGAGAGGGAGGAGGGGGGTGTTAGTATGCAGCTGAATGGGAGAGAGGCTGAGTGGCTCGCGCGCTGGAGAGGGAGGAGGAGGGCCATTAGTATGCAGCTGAATGGGAGAGAGGCCGTGTGATTCGTTTTTAAGTGTAAGCTGAGGCTGTGGGCTGAATGGCTCCTGCGGATGAGGATGTCTGTATGCTGAGTGTTTGTTGGTGATGTATGGTGGTGGGAGTATTGCCTTTATGGCAACGTTGTTGTTTGTATGCCTGGTGTAAAGAAGATCCTTTATTTTTCGTTTCACTAACACAGACAAAGTAATAAAATTTTACCAGAAAGTCTGGGGGCAGAGTGATTTTTTACAAAATGGAAAACGATGTACGCCAACAAATTAATAACATTTTACGTGCAAGTCTGGAGCCTGAATGTAAAGTAATAACATTTAACGTGCAAGGGTAGAGGGTAAACATATTTTTATGTAAGCAGACAAAGCAATTTTTTTTTTAAATGTCATTTAAAAAAATAACCGGGAGCTAAACTTTAAATATTTAAAACAAACGTATTTTTGTGTACGCAGACAAAGTACGTCCTTTTAAAAAAAAAATGCAATTTTATACAAAAGGAAAGGATTTTTGCGGAATGGAGAGCGAGTTGCGTGTTGGAGAGGGAGGGGGTGGGATGAGTAGCCAGCAAAATGGGAGAATGGCTGTGGGCTTCGTGTTGGCAACGTGCACTAAGTAAAGAGCCAATGAAAGGTGAGTCTGTGTGAGGGTGGGGGTGGTATGAGCAAGAGGTGCACGCAGGACAGGGAGAGGCTGTGAAGAGTGGTCGGCTGAATGCAACGTGGAGAAAGTGAAGAGCCAATGGGAGAGAGGCTGTGGGAAGAGTGGTCAGCTGAATGCAGTGTGCAGAAAGTGAAGAGCCAATGGGAGAGAGGCTGTGGGATGCGTGTTAGCGTGCTGGAGAGAAAGGGGGTGTGATCACCGCGAGGCGCGCGCGTCAGCTAAGTGCAGCATGCACTAAGTGAAGAGCCAATGGGAGAGAGCCTGTGGGATAAGTGTTAGAGTGGTAGAGAGAAGGGGGGTGTGCTGAACGTGAGGCGCGCGATGGACAGGAAGAGGGTGGGAGGACTTAAAGTAAAGAGCCAATGAGGGGGTGTGATGAACGAGAGGCGCGCACTGGACAGGGAGAGGGTGGGAGGACTGAAAGTGAAGAGCCAATAAAAACTCTTTAAAAAAGTGCATGTGGCGAGAATGCGCGTACTTGTGTTCACGTGAACTGTACGAAATCCGGCGATGGTTTGAGAACCTATTTGGCGTACTATACTCTTGTCTATTTATCCCTGCGGGATTGAATAGTCGAGACTTAAAAATGTAAGATTAGGTAAAATGTTAAATATAAACAGGAACTGCATCACTTATGTGGATTACCATAAGGGAAGGCTTTACCATAATGTGCGCTCTCTGTAAGAAGGCCAATAATTGGATGAGCATGTGGTATGATCACCTTTAAGAGCCAGCAAAAGGCACTGTAAGAATCTCTCACTGCCTTAATACTCACTCCACAGCTTTTCAGTCATGCTTTTTAATTAATGCAACCACCCATAAAGTGAATGCATGCAGACATATAGAGGACCCGCTGTTCTCTTTTCATGCACTATGCAAGGGTCTTATGTGAATTGAAATACACTGTAGAAACAGACAGTGTATATTAATATGCACAATGCTAGATTAAGTACAGCAGGGGTGGACAGGGTCAGGAAATGGGCCTAGCACCAAATTAAAAGTGGCACCCATAGGCGAATCAGATAGCTTAAAAAGTGTGCACGATTTTAAATCGTGGCAGTCTTGAACTTACAAAGGCACGCCGTATACTTGGTTTGAAAGGTATGGGAAACTGCATGTTCCTATGCTTGTTGCAGTCAATGTTTGTGGTAAACATAAGGGTAATCAACACTAACAAAACATCCTTCCAGTTAATAGAAGAGGTCCACAAGCAGCTAAAAAAAACGGAAGCACTTGTTTTATGTATGAACAAAACGAGTATGATGTCACTTCCTGCCATCTTCCAAACTTAAGCAATAATATAATGCGCGAAAACATCCTAACCTGCCAGGGAGGTGTTCATTTGCAAATATTTGCTTTTCACAAAAACGAAAGACATGCTTTATAAATACTACAACATTTCCCCAACTTCTAAGCACCCTTTTATACTGAAGGAGGAAAGGGGTATTTTCATTTGGTAACATATTAAGTTACACCTATCTAGCATATTGTGGATATTATAAGTCACAGTTCGGTTTTACGGCTGCGGACTGTATGAAGCACCCGGGCCTTTAGTCGTTTTATTTATATCTCCCAAAATTCCTTGGTGAGGTGTAATATAATAATTAACTGCTGGTAGTATGTTATTCTAGTTGTATTACAAAGGGTTGCATTATTATATAGGACCGGTCTTAGTTTTGGCCTTTCAGCCCATAACAAGTGTTAGCACTCCGCCTGGTGGTACTGATTTAGTGTACCTCATGAGTATACGAGTCTGTGAGGTGGGCCCGAGTTTTCTAAGTGAGCCCTCTAACTTGTTAATAAATGTATTTAGGACATTGCAAAGGTACAAACAAGCTTCGACATTGAACTACGTTAGGGAAACAAACGTATGATCGAGACCATTCTGCCTTCGCCAGACATGTAATAGAAAGCAATCACCCTGAAAGTGCTTAGTGAGGGGGCGGAACTGTTGGTTAGAGCTGGTGATTCCTTGCATGGCTTGTAAGGGGGCGTGTGCATTGTGTCCGGGGCTCGAGCCGAGCTGCACCTTTTAATATGCAAATGTGCGCAGCTGTCAGAAGCAGCGGGATCCCTCCCACACTCTCCTGTGACTTCCCCCTCGGCGGCGAATGCCCCATGATAAACATTAACTAGGTTGGAATTTTGTAAATAGCTCTTAACCACAACTGAGTAAAGCAGTTCTACATTACAGACTTTCAAGGTTGTATGTTATCGCGTTTAAAAAACACAAGAAGCAAGGGAGAAGAAAATAAAAAAGACGCGCAGAGAGAGGCAAAGCAGTTCTACATTACTGACTTTCAAGGTTGTATTTCATCGCGTTTAAAAAAAAAAATCTTCGGAGTGGCATTGCGCAGAAGGGGGCGGGGGAGAGCATTCCTTTGAAAACTGAAGCTCTCGGCATTGCTGTGGCGGGTCTGATGCAATGATGCGAGGCAGACTGCGCGGAGAACAAATGGAAAGCACGTGCACGGGCGCATGCACTCGGCACAATCCGCCTGGTTTAGCTTTCCTGGATCAATCAATAAAAAACTTTATTTCGGTTTTTGTTCAAAACCATAAAAGTGCAGAAACAATAATACAAAAGATTCATAAATCCTTTTTTAAAAACACATATTATAGCAAAATACAGAGGTGCGAAAGTATGATTTCATTTTTTCATTAAAAAAACAGGAAATTAAAAAATTACATTGGATAAAGCCCATTACAAATCCAAACATTTTCTTTATTTAACAGTTAATTTTAAAAATTCAGTGACCTGGAGAATGCTATCTTTGTGCAAAAGTTGTAAATACATCAGGGCCGGTCTGATCTGATTAAAGTTAAGATTTCTTAAAAGTGTCACCAGATAGCGCTTTGTGGGGGTATTCATAGAAAGTACATAAAAATATAAAATGCAGCATGTCCTGCGGAGACTTTCCTTCGCAGCCGCAGGGAGCTGCAACTTTACTAAAATTAGCAGTTCTTGGCCTAATAAGCAAATGATGAAAAAGGTTCAGCCTGAATCTAGTCAGTAAAAAATGTTCATGAGAGGTTCAGTATATGCAGTATATGCAGTATATGTTTTCAGCATAACATATTTTCTGACACTCAGCTTCTGGAGCTCTATGGCTTCCATCTGGGACTTCCTATCCATGAGGAAGGCCAGTTTAATTGCCTACAGGTCCCCCTTGAAAATGCTACTAGGATTTTCAAACAGTTCGAGACGGCCCAATCTAAAAAAACTAGACTTCAAGTATTTTATCCATGGGATGGCCAGTGCCTTATCCTGAGACAAACAATCCTTCACAATTAAGTGCGTCAGAGGAATATCAGGATTCAACCAGAGTTTTATCCAACAGGTCAATGGGCGTAGGGAGAAAGTGTTGCATATATTTTGTGTCCCCAATTCTTCATGGACTGCAAGATTAGACGTGCCCAAGGGGACACACAGGAGACACTTCATGAAAGTGTTTTCCGCAATCTGGAGCTGGTCACCGGCGACATACCCCCATAT
This sequence comes from Lissotriton vulgaris, assembly GCF_964263255.1. Lineage (NCBI taxonomy): Eukaryota > Metazoa > Chordata > Amphibia > Caudata > Salamandridae > Lissotriton > Lissotriton vulgaris. The sequence goes on from NW_028240612.1 coordinate 3,128,140, forward strand.
TTCACTGCCATATACAGCGGTGGCAACTGATTTGGCGTTGTATAGTTGCAGCATGGCACCGGTTGTTTTTTTCCCCAATTTGGAGGCAAAATTAAAAATAGAAGCATTCACCCTGACCAGTTCACCTTTCTTTTTATGAAGATGCGGGCCCCAGTTTAGTTTAGTGTCAAAAAAGGCCCCAGAGATAGGAGAACGTCTTTGATATGGGGATTACTGCTTCGTTTACTTTGAATAAAAAGTTTCTTCTGGGTTGTTGACCTACTTGCATGACAAATGATTTGGAATTATTAATCATTAAGTCTCTATCTGTCATGAAGGACTTAAAAAGCATTTAAAAGAGCTTGGAGGCCCCTTTCAGTCCTCGATATTAGTACTGCATCATCTGCATATAAAAGGACTGGAACACCCCGGCGACCGACTCTAGGACAATCAGCCGACACCTCCTGTAACACCCTATCCAGATCATTAATATAGAAATTAAAAAGAAAAGGAGCCAAGGTACATCCTTGTCGGACACCCTTTCTGATATTAAAATTATTTGTCACACTCAGATCTTGAGAGAATCTGGCGTTAGCTCTAGTATTGCTATGAAGGTCTGTAAGGAAATTAACGATACCACTATCCACTCCCCTCGCCCTCATGGACTGCCACAGCTTCCGCCTGTTCACACAATCAAAAGCTGAGGACAGGCCCATGAAGGCGAGGTGGATGGTGCCCTATGAGCCACTGTATACTTGCTTAAAATTAAAAAAAGATTAAGGAGTTGGGTTGTTGTTGAGCGACCACTGCAGAATCCATACTGGGAGATCGACATGATGTTATTTTCCTCCACCCAGGCTGGAAGTCTCTGCAGTAGTATCCTTCCTATTATTTTCACCATGGAATCAACAAGTGAAATGGGTCTGTAGCAATGTGGGCTACATTTGTCCCCTTTTTTAAAAACAGGGACAATTGTGGAGACCCCCCAGGATTGAGGGCATCCATTTTGCACTGCAGCATTAATAACAGACTCCAAAATAGGATCCCAAAAGGAGGGCTCAGACTTAAATAAGTCTGGGGGAATCCCATCTGGTCCGGGTGCTTTGCCGGCTGTTAATCCCATGATACCCTCAAGGATTTCACCCCTGTCGATTCTAATTATCTTCCCATTGTTGGCAGGTGCCGGGCTAACAGTATCTTCCATAGGACAGCAGTAAAGATGCTCGAAATGTACTTCTCAGTCCTCCTTGGTTATGTGGCATTCGAGGCCGTCACCGGTCTCCTGGATGAGAAAAGGCTTTTTCATTGCGCCCCAAAATTTAGAACTGTTCTTTAGAGTTTTAGGGTCCAATATCTCATTCCAAGCCTCTACCCGTAGAGATTCCTTACGTTTGGCTAGTATTAATTTATATTCCTTCCAGCACAGTTGTACATTCGCCTGTTCTCTGGGTTTAGCTGCTAAAGCCACCCTAAATTTGCTGGCTGTTTTAGAGCAATCAATATTAAACCATTTTGGGCCCACGTTAGCTTGATTTTTGGCTGGTGCAGACAACAGATTCTTGACCTTATCCGAAAGTGACTGAAATGCCCCAAGCACCTTACTATGCTGTGTGCCTCCTTGGGTACAAGTGATAATTTCATCAGCACATATTACTTTAATATCTTTGTACAGCAGATCAGGGGTAATCTTGGACCATTTTAGTCTGCGCTTACCATCAGTTGTACTTAGTCTTCCCTGACTGGGATTTGGCCCTTCCTTAGCTATCCATGGTCCTAGCAATCGCAAAGTAAGATTAATTAAAAAAGAATCTACAAAGGGCTGCATAGATAATGAAATTAACACATAGTCAATGAAAGTTTCCTTCCCGTGACCCTTAAAAGTAGGTGTCTCAAATCTTTTGGCGGGATCCATCAAGGCCATGGTTGGTGTAACATCCAGGTCATTCAACATATCATTAAAAAGCTCCCCCTCAATCGAATGTTCAAAGTGTAAGCCATGTCGATCATGAACAATTTAGATCTAGGATACATTTAAATAGGGGGTCACCACAAGGGTGTACATTGAAGTCACCCATAATCATAAGGTTATGCAGGCTATGTTTCATTGACATGCTAATAAAAACATTCAGAGCAGATAAATGGCTGAAATCTGAGCATGAATTAACTGAATTATAAAAATTTATCAGACCAGCTAGACAATTTTCTCCATTTAAAGTTAATCCAAGAATACCAGGGTTGGCAGATGGTACTCTACGCACTTTACAAGTTAGCGCTACAGAGATATATATAACCAACCCCCCTTGGGTCTTCCCCTGATGGTTGCAATGGCTGGGACATAGTATGCCTTATACCCTTCTAGAAAATGATTACATTCAACAGACCAAGTTTCCTGTAAACAAATTATCCGGTACTGTCTAATATAGCTAATCCAGTTATTATCCTGCATCTTGGCAGCTAAGCCGGCTATGTTCCAAGAAATTACATTGTTAGAACTCCTCTTGCCCAAGCCAGCTACTTTGACTCCTGGGTCGTTTGGTCTCCCCTTTCCCTGGTCTTCGTGTGCCTTGAGTCAATCACAGGCCTCTAGGCCTGATAAAAGTTCAAATCTGTTTTGGATTGGGAGTCCGAACCAATTTATACATTGGTTACTAGAATTGTTAGGTTGCAGCCTAGGAGGCGGATAGCTCGTGAGGAGTCTTGCCTATGGGTTGTCTCTCGTGCGCCAATTGCCACCCAAAGTAGGTCGCATCAGGCCTCTCCCATGAGCGGGCCTGCAGAAAAAAACCAGTGGGAATAATTCAATTGCCGTTCCAGTCATTCGCTGGTGGCTTTGACCATGAGATAATAATTGGCCAGCAATTGAAGGATTGTCAAAATTGACAATAATGCAGTCCCCACTCCCAGTTTTATTTGTGCTACCAATCCAGCTGACCCTGCGTATCATTAGTATGTTATTAGCAACATTCATCCTCCCTAAGGTATTTTGATTGAACCAGTGTGTTGTTTTGTTCCATAATTGCTCATAACTCTCTGTCTCCCCAGGAGGGAGAACAGGAGCATGCCCCAGTATGACCACATATGGGGTCACCTCTGGGGGTAAGTCAATGACTACGGGATGAAGAACCGCACTGGTACCTTCGCCCGATCTTAGTTGAGGATCAGATATAGGCATTTCCCTCCTTATACTTGGCTGTTGTGAGGAAGTTTCAATGACACCAACAGGAGCTTGGGGACTTAATGTGTTTATAACTGGGACAGTCGAATTGGCGCTGCTGCTGGGTGACGTAGACTTCCCACTAGTAGAAGGGGGATTTACTGTGTTAGTAGAGGCTGTGACCACTGTTTGCTTGCCATTCCCCATGGAAGTTTCCAGGAGCAAAAGCCTGGATTCTATCCCGGTAAGCTTCAACATAATCGGTTCCAGCAGTGTTTGCATTATGCCTTCTAGTTTCCCCCAGAACTCCCCCCCGACCAAATTACAGCTCAGTGTTGCTCCATCACACTGTACATTTATTTATTTATTTATTTATTTGAAAGTTTTATAGAGCACGAACAAGATCCTTGCGGATATCAGAGCGCTTTACACACAAATGGGATAAAAGCAGATAAAAAGCTAAACAAGATATAATATACAGTTGAACAAAAACAAATTGATCAAATGTAAACAAGGTGGGGTAGCAACAGTGTAACGGAGGGCCACTGTACAGAAATAAAGGAATGAAAGCTAAACAAAACATATCAAGCAAATTTGAGCAAACAAATTAGGCGAATGTAAAACAGGTGAGGTAGCAGCGATGTAAAGGTGGGCCAACGTTCAGCAAATATGTCCAGCGTAGATGCGCAAAAAAATTAAGCAGATGAAACAAGGTGGAGGTTGCAGCGGTGTATGGGTGATCAACTCTGCAAAGTTCTTTGGAGGAGACATAATGAGAACGAAGGTATATTAGATTAAATTCATGTGAATTTAAGCTAAGAGTAGGGATTTTACTTCTTTCTTGAAGGAAGCCGTGGATGGGATAAGTCTGATTTCTGGAGGAAGGGAAGTCCATATCCTGGGGGCCATCCCATAGAAGGAGCGTTTATATGTCTTCATCTTGTGGAATCTTTGGGGTTTCAGAAGAAGGTTCTTTGCGCTTCTTGTATCTCTTGTGCCACCCGAGATTGTCAGTTTCTGAGCGAGATAACTGGTCGAGTTGTGGTATATGGCATTGTGTGTCATGCACGCTATATTCAGGTGTATTCTAGCTTCGTATGGTAGCCAGTTTAGGGATCTGAGGTCGGGAGAAATGTGTGATCGTTTTTTTGAGCCTGTGATAAGTCTGGCAGCAGCATTGATAGAGGCTTTTAATGGTGCGGTAGTCGAAAGGGGGAGGCCACAGCGGGCAGCGCTTCGATAGTCCACTTGAGGGATTACTAGGGCTTGGACTGCAGTTCTGAAGTTATTTGCGGGGAGGAAAAGTTTCAGCTTTCTTAATGTGTTGATTTGGAAATTAGCACCTTTCGTAGCATTGCTGATGTGGTGATGCATATTGAGATTGCAGTCGAGGGTAATGCCTAATGATTTTGCTGAATCCACGATAGTAGGTTGGACCGTAAGTGCAGTGAGATGTTTGAGCCAGGACTGAGTGATGGGGACTTTGGAAGGAGGAACTATTAAGAGGAATTCTGTTTTTAGGGCGTTAAGTTTGAGATGATTCTCTGCTAGCCAAGTCTGTGTGTTTCTGAGCGTTGTGTTGAGAAGTTTGATGTCTTCAAGGGTGTGAATTTTAAGGTAGATCTGGGTATCGTCTGCATACATGTGAAATTGTACATTAGATGCTTGAAGCAGTGCGGTGAGTGGTTCCAAGACTAGATTGAACAAGGTAGGGGAAAGGGAGGATCCTTGCGGGACACCTAGAGTTACAGGAACTGGGGTAGACATATTGTTGTTAATCTTGAATTTCTGAGTCCGGTTATGTAGAAAAGAGGTGAACCATTTGAGTACTATCCCTGAGATGCCCATTCTGAGATTTAGCAAGTCGAGTAAGTTCTCATGTTTGACAGTATCGAAGGCTCATGAAAGGTTGAGAAGGATGAGGAGGCAGGTGCCATTCCGATCAAGAATTTGCAGTGCATCATCAATTATGTGTGTCATAGCTGATTCTGTGCTGTGACCTGCTCGGAAGCCTGATTGGTGGGAATTGAGGAGTTGAAAGTGCTCGATGTGTTTTGTCAGTTGGAGATGTACACATTTTTCTAGGAGTTTCGCCAAAGTAGGAATATTGGTGATAGGACGATAGTTAGACAACTCGGAGGGATTCGCTGAAGATTTCTTCAGTATGGGCGAAACCTGTCCTATTTTGAGGGGGTCCGGGATGGATCCTTGTTGCAGAGAGCTGTTAATGATTTTGGTCCAAAGCAGGAGAAGCAATGGGATAAAGTCATGTACCTCGTTAGCGGGTAGAGGGTCAGATAGGTGATTGGAGGGTTTCAGAGTACTTAGAATCTTGCCGATAGAGTCTTCAGTGTATGTTTCGAAGGATGACCAAGAAGCATTGTTTTTTAGAACAAGGGGCATTATGCTGTGGGGAAGTCTTAGATCAGAGAGGAGATCTTTCCTGATCGTGTCTGTCTTTAGATTAAAGAAAGAAGAGAATTCTTCACAGGACGGAAGTGTACTTGAGGTGTTTTGAGGTCTTTGAGGTCCTTCTCTGGATTGAGTTTTTATTAACTCAAATAACTTCTTAGGTCGGTTTCTGGCCTGGTCAAGTCGGCGACTGAAGAAGGAAGCTTTCGTACGTTTTATTTTTCTAAAGTAAGCGTTTCTTTTTTTCTTTAGTGTTTTGAGGTGGAGAGCTGAGGGGACTGATAGCCAGTTGCGTTCCGCCAGTTCATTGATAATAGAGGACATCGAGTTAAGGTAGTGGTCGGTGAGAACCAGTAGGTCGGTAGCGCCAGTGGGGGGTAGGAGAACATTGTAGCTGGAGGAGGTTAGAGAGTTAGGATTGAGTTTCCTCAAGTCTCTCTTCCAGACCTTAGATCTAGTCGATTGAACCGGGTTGGATTTCACTTTTTCGTTGATGTAGAACGTGATAATGTGGTGATCAGACCAGTCACAGGGTAAGATTGAACCAAGTTGGAGGGAGATGCTTTTGGAGATGATAAGGTTTAGGAAGGAGCCTTTGTCATGTGTAGGGCTGTTGCAGAATTGGGAGAGGTCGAGGTCGCTGAGGAAGCTTTTGAGACTGTTGACAACAGCGTCGTTGAGATCATTCCAATGCAGGTTGAGGTCACAAATGAATATTTGTGTGTGTTGTCTTCCGGAATTCGTTGTGACCAGATCCATGAGGTGTTCTGCAAAGGTGAGGTTGTCTCCTGGTTGATGGTAGATAATGTGTAGGGAGTATACAGGATTACCTTCGCTATTGATGTCAAGGCAAAAGTACTCGCAGGAAGAGAAAATAGGGGATATAGCTCTCATAACTAAAAGTTTGCTCCGGGAAATACATGTGATTCCGCCTCCAATCTTGCCAATCCTATCCAATCTGATGATGTGATAATTAGGGGGAACTAGGATGTCAAAGAGTGGTGAGGAAAATTCTGTTAACCAGGTTTCGGTGAGTACAGTCAGGTCTAGGTCGTGTGCGATAATGAGGTCGGCAATGACTGATGCGTGTCTAGGGGCCGACCTACAGTTCAAAAGTGAGCATTTAAGCCGGGGAGTGATAACGGAGGAGGAGGGGTCAGGGGCGAGTGTGACTTTTTAAAGATTACTGGTAACTATGCATCTATCACTGTGCGTGGAAGACCTGTGTGGGTTGGGGGGGATAGTGGGGATGGGAAGGTGTTTCGGGGCTATGTGGGCCGAGAGTGTAAGATCATAGGAGTGAAGAAGGGAGCGTATGTCAAACGCAGAAAGAGGGATGGGGCTATGCCGAGGAGGAGTGGGAGAATTACGGGAGGGAATGGAGGTCCAGTGAGGGGGATTATGATTGTATGAGAGTGGAGTTTGGGTGCTGGGCATGTTGTGTGAAAGGGATCTGGGGGGTGTGGGGTGCCTGGGTTGTTTCTAGATGAACTCTTTGAGGGTGTGAAGTTTATCTTTAATTTGAAAGAGGGTGTGCATAATCTTGTCCAAGATGTTGATAGGGACGATAGTGGATGTAGAGTGGGGAGTGGGAGGTGGAGGTTTGGTTTGGTGAGGTGTAAGGTCGGTAGAAGGCAGGGGGGCAAGGCGGTGGAGGGGGAGGGGGGAATTGAGTAAAATTTTGGGCACTTTAATGAGAGGGGGGCTGTGGGGGTGGGAGTGGATACAGGTGGGAGGAGAGGTGTTGTAGGTGTGTGTAGGAGTGTAGTGGGTTCGGGGGTAGTAGATGGAGGGCATGCACGAGAGGGTGAAGCATGTGACATAATAGGGGGTGAAATGGTAGCTAAAAGGTTGGAGGGTGACACGGGTCGGAGCAGGTTGGGGGGAGTAGTAGGGGTGGTGGAGTGTGCAAAAGGCGAGTTAGAGAGTGCAGTAACTACACAATTCTGTTTAGGCACCCTAGTCTTTTTTGGAGAGGTGTTTTTTTTCTGACAGTTCAGGGCTGGCTGTTCTGTTTTACCTCTCGCCCTTAATCCAGATTTTACTGGGCTGGGAGCCTGTTCTGGTGACCCGGGGATTAGGCTATCATTAGGTGTGGGAGTGTCACTGTCTAACTGCGTCACCACTAGTTGGCCAGGAGGGGGGTTATTAATATCGTATTGCTCAATAAAGCAGGGAAGGCTATTAGTCTTCCAAATAGGGGATCCATAGAAAGCCTATGTTCAGTCAAAGTAATTTCCTTATTAACAGCTGTCTCAACCTAGTCAGGTAGGCATCTATGGTCCCGATCATCCCGGTAGTACCAATATATTTCTCTTTACCTGGTGCCATGTTAGACACCACTATAAAAGGAGCAAGAAATTTCCTTTTAAAAAGAGCTTAAACCATACAATAAACAAGATAAATGGAAAGACAAACCGAAATATTAATCACAATAACATTTGCACCATCAGATTAAGTCCACCCAATTGACTAATTAAGTATGGCTCCTGCTACAGACTGAGATGACATGTTATTGATGTAAGATATTTATGCCAGTTAGGACCGTACCAATGAAGACTTCTTAGCAAAGTGTCATTTAAGCAGGATACGACTATAGCTACTCACAATTTTCTTGCAGTGATTTTTAGGGAGGTGGCCCTGCCCGGCCTCTTCTGGCCCCTGATGGCCACAGATGGCCCCGCCCTTGTCCCGGGCTTCTCCCGGCGCGCTCCCACGCGCGTCCCGCAGGACGAGGTTCCAAGGGAGCCTTTATGCGCCACCTGGCGCTTCTCGATGACGTGCGCGGCGTCCTATCTGCTAGCGGGGCTGCTGGGAGATGGAGTCTCGTGGAAGGAAGGGGCTCAGCCCGGCCAAAGGGAAGAGCGGAGCAAGGCCCGGCCCACAGGAAGCAAGTGCAGCCCAACAGGTAGAATTCCCACCTGTAGTCCAAAAACGCCCAAACTGTATAAAGAGAACAAGAGGATTCTTCTTTTTTTTCTCTTTTTTCTACCCCCTATTTTTTTGTTTCCTTTTCTTTCCTTTATCTCACGTTTTATTTTATTTTTTTGTTTTTTAGCGTTTTTCATTTGTGGCAATAATCCTTTTTAAAACGTTTTTTAGATCCTTAGTGCTTAGTTCAGTGCAGTGCTTTCATCCCCTTTTTCGCCAGTTCTCTGGTTTGGCTGCGCTGCATACCCTGTTGCTGCAAATTAACCATCAGTGCAGAGCAGCCTCTCCCTCCGCGCTCGCTGCTCTTTCCCCCTCTCACCTGGGAAGCTGGAAGGCTCCGAAGACGAATGCCGCGAACCTGAAGCCTAAACGACCGGCACCAGCGTTAGAATGCAAGCGAGAGCGGGAGCGGGTACAGGAATCCTTCGTGGTCAGCTTTTCAACGTAATGGTACAGCATCAAACCATCCCAACGACCACAAAGCCATGAAAAAGTAGACGCTTTCCTGGATCCAACTCTATAATTCTCGACATCTGCAATGCCAGAAGCATTGGCAGAGGTCGAGACCTAAAAAAGTGATAGGGTTAGGGTGTGATCGTCCATGGATGACTTCCCTTGGTTGACCCCTCATCCCAAATTTACCACTCAGCAGATTCCTACAACTATAAAATATGATTGTACCAACTCAAACTGGGTGTCCAACTGGAAGCAGGCACATATTCATCGTTTTATAGATCATACAGCGTGAGCATTTATTTGCAAAGCCAATTGTAATGAGGCACTCTTGGATTTGCTTTCTATTAATTCAGACCACATTAACGTCTTTAAAATGTAAATACACACATAGGCTTGTGATAATAGAAAAATATTTTTATTTATTTTGATGTTTAATTAAAACACCAATGTTGTTGGATGTGACCTAACGCCTAAAGAGATTGGGCCTCATTTATGAGGCTGTGCGTCACTTTTACGCCGCTGGTGCATCACTTTTTGTGACGCACCAGTGGTGTAAAAAAAAACCCTTGTTGCGCCATATTTACAAAGTGACGCATCTAGGTAGATGCGTCACTTTGTAAACCCCTGCACCACATTATACCTGCGCCAGGTATAATGTGTGCAAGGGGGGTGTTTTGACGCAAGAAAGGGTCATGGAAGTGACGCAGTGAAATCTATAAGATTTCACTGCGCCACTTCTAGGACACAAATGCGTCAATTTCTTACGCCTGCCTCACAGCAAGCGTAAGACTGACGCAGGCCCTTTCACATGGGGCTTGCCCCATGTGAAAGTATGCATTGCTGGAGTTGTGTCACTTTTGTGACACACTCCAGCAATGCGTCACTTTTGAGCCATACAGATACGTCAGAAATACTGACGTATCTGTAACTCCTTGCGCCATGATGCGTCATACTGTAAATATGACGCATCATTGGTGTCGCAAGGAGTACGCAGTGAAAAGTGACGCATCGTTATTTTCACGGAGCGATGCGTCACTTTTCATAAATGAGGCCCATTGACCTTAAAGCTGGGGAACCGGGTTTGAGTCTTGGCAGAGACGCTCAAAATCCTGTGATTCTGGGCAATTCACTTAATCTCCCCGTACCTAACAAAATGAGGGCCTCATTTACAAGAAATGTTTGCATTAGCATGGATGCACTGTATTTATAATACAGGGCTCCACAGCACAAGGATTAACAGATGTGTCAAAAATCCTGGTGCATCAGTTGGCGCAAAAGTGGCACTTTGTTGTAGTTGGTCGAACTCCAGCAATGCGTCAGAACACATGAGTGAGCCCCACGTTAAAAGCCCTGCATCAATCCTTGTGCCTGGTCTGAGCAGGTGTAAGGATTTTGATGCTGTCAAGTCTTAGAGCGACGCAATGGAATGTAAATTTCACTGTGCCACTTCTACATAGCTTTTGCGCAGAAACGCTTACCCTGCATACATTATACTTGGCACAGGTATAATGTGACGCAGGGCTCTAAAAACTAACACATTGGACCCAATGCATTAGTTTGTAAATAAGGAGCACTGATTGCGCCTCTCCTGCATAAAACAAAAAAGGGATGCCGCTGTGGCGCAAGGGGCTTGTATATAAACCCCTGAATGTGTACATCTGTAACGCAGCTGGTGCTCATATAAAGCACTCTGATACCTTTGGGTCGAGTTCGTGCTATATTAAACTCAAATATAAAATGTGTCCTATAATGATCAATTAATTGCACCATCATAAACAGGAATATGTAATATTGAGCAAATACCCAGTACGGAATGTTCTCGGCTAGGACCTTGACAACTTCCAACAATCTTTGGGCCATATGTATCATGCAAATTCGCAATCGCAAAGGCCGAAATTCGCAGAATTTTGGCCTTTGCGAATGCGAATTTGCTAAATGGAATGTATGATGCAAAACTAGTGCAAAATAAGCAAAATTTGTGATTCCTTATTTTACAATTGCATTTAAGGAATCACAAATTTTGCAATTCCTTAAATGCAATGTATGTAGCAAAAAAAATTAGCAAAATGCCCTTAAGGAATCGCAAATTACCACCAACTTCTAGTTGGTGGTAAGTTGCGAATTCCTTGAAAAATGCAAATTTTTGCATTTTTCAAAGTGCCATGTGACGCACATACATGCCCTTAGGGCATGTATGTGCGCCACATGTGCACCCATGCATATTTCAGGGGTGCAACAGGGGGTCCTTTGAACGCCCCTGCACCCTTGAAATTATTCTTAATTTGCGATTCGCAAAATGCGAATCGCAAATTGAGAATTACTTCCCATTCATTCCTATTGGCCTCCTGGTCCATAGAAATGAATGGGAAAGTATTCCTTAATTGCGATTCGCAATTTGCAAATTGCAATTAAGGAATTCTAAGGAATCGCAAAAAAAAATGCGATTTTGTACATACATACCCATTTGCGACTCTCAAATAGCGATTTCTTAAATATCGCTAATTGAGAATCGCAAATGGGTATCTTGATACATATGGCCCTTTATTGCCTATGATTTATGGTGGGCTTTCAGATACTCGCAGTGATCACACTCTTATTTCCGATGGTTGAAGGTCCACGTTGACATCAGGTGTGCTTATGCTGAAGGAAGGTTTCCAGTTGGGAGCTATTGTTTTGCTAGCATTTGTAAATACTTTGGGCCTTTATTCAAGGAGTCCCTATGACTTATGTACATTGTTTGGCATGTAATCTTGGCGTTCATAAAGAGGATTTATGTAATTTCAGGCACATCAAGTTATTGGCCATCGTAAGTTTTGTTACAATACCCTACTATTACTAACCTGCTATTTCTATTACAATTAAAGCAAATGGGATAAGGTTGCCCATCAAAAAAATGCTCCTTGAAGTAAACATAAACTTTGAGATTAGGTAGGAATACTTCGGATCAATGTACAATTCATTAAACGGTGCTTGTCGAGCAAGATAAGTTTGACAAGACAGCTAACACATGTTTCATCCTCTGGACGTTGTCAAGGCTATTACGATCAGTAGCTCAGTTTGATTGAGACTTGGTAACAAAAATAATGATGTTCCAAAATCCAGGAAAGAAATATGCACCGTCCTAATAAATACTTAAGTATATGATTAAAACTGGTTATTGCCAGTTAGAAACCTGATCTTCGAGTATGGACGCAGAGAGTGTAGATTATATTACAATAAGCTATCACCCCCCAAAAAATCTTCTAATTTCAGTTTGGTTTAGGTTTCCTGGAGATGAAGAATTTTGATGAGTAAGGACAATTACATTTTAGTTCTCTTGAGAGAGTTTGAGTAAAAGATGGTTCCCAGTTTGTTATCTTTGTTAATAGAAGGGGTAGCAAGATATAAACTGACAGGCCATTGTAAAGGCAGATACATGGTAGCTTGACTACCTAAAAAGGACATAATTTATTTCAGTTTTTCATTGTTTTAGTCATAGGAAGTTTTCTCTCATCCACTGTTGTGTTGTGTATGTATTGAGGGTGCTAACCCCAGGTTCAGCTAGGGAAAGAGGCTCTGGTCTGGTTACTCATGAACCAGTGAGAACACACATATGTGCACGTCTGCAGGATGCACATATGAGATTATTGTCTTGCACAGCAAAGTATCTGCGGACAGGCAGCCTGTTGCAGAAGAGAATACTCAAAGATTGGTACTGTGGTAGGCTTTATAATGTGAGTGGGCATTCATAATGTAGGTCGGCAGTCCTTATGGAAGGGTCCAGAGGTAAACATGCACTCCAAGAGCGGATTTACTTTCCCAACATCACACATACGCTCCTTATAGCACTTTAATCATTTCCATAGTACCCTGGCACTGCTCATGCCTTTGACCCCTCCACCGTCCCCATTGGTCCAAGTTAATTACTGTGTTCCCCAGATGGAGGAACAAAAGCAGCCCCAATAAAGTCATAATCAGTTCTTGACCCAGTTCCTGGGAAAGGATGGGCAGGTAAGAAATCTGCATCAGTTAATTAGCCTATCACTCTGCACCTGGACTCGGGCGTGTGGCACTTCGAAGCGATTTGTGAATATTCCCCCAGATAGGGCCAAGCTCCCATGGTCGGAGGCATTTTTTTAATCTACATTTGATGGGGAGGGCCGTGTGTGGGGCTCACTCCCTGATCCAGATTCTGGCCCAAGGCACCCTATCTCCCGGGTCAGGCGCAAGAGTATTCTGACACAGGAAACACATACTTCAGGACAGTGGAATAATGTGGCCGGGCCCATTGCCCACCCTCGGTCTGTGAAGATGTATAGAGAAGGGCCTTTCTCACTCAATGTGACCAGTGCGGGCAAGGACAACTGCTTCGCTCACCCTCACGGGTGGGAGCCAAGGACAGGGGTTGGGTCCACCCATGCCAGTAGATGAAGAGTGAGTTACCAGAACCTTACGCTGCACTGAGGGAAGGATACTGCATTCGGTGAAACTGGCCGGTGCAACAGGGATCTAGGAACATTGGGGTATATTATCAAGCAGGGCGTTAAAAATTATCGCTGTTTTAGCGGCAGAAACTGCCGCTAAAGCGGCGATAATGGGCTTGATAATATGGCCTTGTGAATTCCAATAGAAACCCATGTTCTGGTCTGAACATGGGCTTCTATTGGAATTCTCTAGGGCATATTATCAAGCCCATTATCGCTGCTTTAGCGGCATTTCCATGCCGCTAAAACAGCGATAATTTTAAAGCCCTGCTTGATAATATGCCCCATGGTCCCCAGTAGGAAACCAGGCTTTGGGGGCCTCAGATGAGACTGGGGCACCAAGAAATAAATAAGTAAATTGTGGTAAAAGCCTATTTAAAAACGCAGAGTAGGGGAGACACTCATCAGTAATTCGCTGCTCAAGCTTTCGGTGGGACCAATTAACTTCGACAAGGACCCATTAATATGAATTTCGTTGCCTGTGTTGCCCAGGAGGAGTAGGGGCCTTACTAATGTGTTTTAAATTGTTTTGGGGGCTGCCAGGAGCACAGCAGCTCCCATCCAAGCCCCCACAATAAGTAACACCAAGTATCCTGGGGCCTTCTAATGATGAAACCAGGAGAAGCTTTTCACCATGTCAAAGCTCTTCATGAGACTATGCTTTGACACATGTCTTAGGAGTGTAGGGTTCTCTATTACTTGGTCCTGTGACTGCAGTAGCAGTCTAAGAAAAGTGAAAGAAAAGACTCTGAGACACATGTTTTGAAACAAAATGCTTTATTTGCAATGTGGAGGTTAACAATACCTTGTCCCTAACAGTCAAATAAATGCTCTTGCATATTTCTAGTGTTCTCAATGACTCTAATGGTGTTACATTAGAGAATTATACATGTGATTGCTTTAGGTGATGTGGTGGCACCATAAGAAAGTCAGTAGCCTGCCGTATTGATAATGACAAACAAAACAGGTGATGGACAGAATGTGGATCAATGTCACACATTCAACCCAGTCCAAAGATCTGGGCCCAAATCCATCGTTTTTTTGCACTCCACACCACCCTGGGTTAGACAATGGCGATATGCAAATCAGCTCTGACCCTGTGCCCCATGGAAACAGTCCAGTCCGAACTACAAAAGCCATGTCCTTCCCAGAACAGAATCAAGCATCCGAGGACCGGACCGGTTTCGAGGTAACACCTCTCATCAGCCCGGCTAGCTTGCTCCAGTGGTGTGGAGTGCCTGGGACCCACGTCTGAGCATCCCCAGCGCACTTATGGCGGCAATTGCAAACAAAACAGGTGATGGACAGAATGTGGATCAATGTCACACATGACCGAATGTGTGACATTGATCCACATTCGGTCCATCACCTGTTTTGTTTGCAAATTCCACCATAAGTGCGCTGGGGATGCTCAGACGTGGGTCCCAGGCACTCCACACCACTGGAGTCAAGCTAGCCGGGCTGATGAGAGGTGTTACCTCGAAACCGGTCCGGTCCTCGGATGCTTGATTCCGTTCTGGGAAGGACATGGCTTTTGTAGTTCGGACTGGACTGTTCCCATGGGGCACAGGGTCAGAGCTGATTTGCATATCGCCATTGTCTAACCCAGGGTGGTGTGGAGTGCAAAAAAACGATGGATTTGGGCCCAGATCTTTGGACTGGGATGAATGTGTGACATTGATCCACATTCGGTCCATCACCTGTTTTGTTTGCGTATTGATAATGACATCACCTTATATTGTGACGCCGTTTCTAGTATAGGTCGGGGTATTGAGGTTATAGGGTTCATGTTATGTTATATTGGTATTTATAGCGCGCACAACTACTCATGAGTATCCTGGCGCAAAGCAATAGTACACATATGGCGAGAGAAAAGCATTAATAGGCCTGGACGAAGAGGTGGGTTTTAAGAAGTTTTTTAAAAATGTTATCTCCTGAGTGTGACGTAGGACTGAAGGAAGGGTATTCCAAAGAATGGCTGCTTTTACCGCAAACGATTGGCCGCCCAACCTGGCGCGACGGAAGTAGGGAATTACCATCAAGCGTTGGGACGCCGATCTTAGGGGACGTCGGGGAATATAGAAGGCCACTCTCTTCCTAATATAGGAAGGGCCTGAGTCATGCAGGGCTCTGTGGGCTAAGACCAGGGCCTTAAATTGAATCCTCTGTGTCACCGGAAGCCAGTGCAGTGAGGACATTTGCGCTGTTATGCTGGTATGTTTAGAGATGCCCAAAAGGAGTCTCGCCGCAGCATTCTAGACAAGTTGAAACTTATTAACCAGGAATGCTGGTATGCCCAGATAGAGTGCGTTGGCATAGTCCAGGCGAGACAAAATGAGTGCTCGGGCAACCATCTCCTTGGCCTGTTGGGGAAGCAGGGGAAAAAACTGCCTAAAGACTTAAGGGTCCCAAAGCAGATGCCCGAGAGTCGCTTTATGTGTTCTGAAAACCTTAGATCTTCACCAAACCAGATGCCTAGATTCTTGGCTAGGCCACCTTCCGAGAGGGGGCGGGGAAAATCCATGGGCCATAGTGCTTCTGTGAACTGAGCGGGGAATTTGCCATATAGGATGATTTCCGACTTTCTCTCATTACATTTCAGTTTGGCCTGGGCAAGCCAGGTGAATACGGTTGCCAGGCATTTTTTTGCTGCATCAACTTCTGAGTTCGAGTTTTCCCAGGTGAACAGCAGCTGGGTGTCGTCGGCGTAGGCCATAATCTTAGCACCCAGTGCTTCGGCCAGGAAGATCAGGGGGGTCATGCATATGTTAAAAAGAAGCGGGCTCAGCGTCGAGCCCTGAGGGACCCCTGTCTGAACTTCTCTGGCCAAGGACGAGTAGGGTGGCAACCAGACTTGCTGGGAGCGGGAGCTAAGAAAGGAATCCAGCCATGACCACATGGCCCCAGAGATGCCAGTAGAGGATAGGCGCGCTAGAAGAAGTTGGTGGGGTACCGTATCAAAGGCGGCAGAGAGGTCCAATAAAAGCAGGGCCGCTCTGCCGCCTCTGTCCAGGCAATCCTTAATTGACTCTATTACCTCGACCAGAGCCGTCTCAGTGCTAAAAGACGATCGGAAGCCAGACTGCGCTGGGTGGGGGGCCTCCGACTCCTCCACAAAAGCGTTCAATTGGCGAAAGACAATCTTCTCGCAAACTTTAGCCAAAGCTGGCAACAACGAAATGGGTCGATAGATAGCTGTTATGAGAGGGTCAGCCGAGGGTTTCTTTAGTAGTGGAAGGAGCTTAGCTTGCTTTCATTGTCTTGGCACCGTGGCTGATTGCAGCGACCTATTTACCAGGCTTGTGACTTCTGCGCCTATGGTGTCTGCCACTCCAGCCAAAACCCTGGCGGGGCAAGGATTGGAGGGCGAACCAGATTTTAAGGATTGAAGGATGTTCAGAATATCAGGTAGTTCTGCCATGTCAAACTGGGATAGGTGCCTGCTAGGGGGAGGACAGAATGTGCAGTCAGGAGACAGGAGAGGTGGGCGGCGAACAGTGCTAGTCCCTCTTCAATCAGTTTAATCTTATTGATGAAGAAGGATGAAAGCTCCTCACACCAGCCCGCCGAGATGGGAATGATCTTTTGCTCCGCTCCGGGGGACAAAAAACTTTGAACAATGGCAAAGATCTCCTTTCTGTTATTGTCTGCTTTCATGATTCTAGATGTATAGTATTCACTTTTTGCTTTTTTTACTGCGGTTCATGGCTCACTAGGGGGTAACGTGATATGAGTGTGTCACCAAAGATTTTTCCATTAATCCACTTGTACATATTTGTAATTTAATGTGTAGTCTTAAGCAGTGTGTGTGTGCGTGTGTGTGCGTGCGCATGTGTGTGTGTTTGTGCGTGTGTGTGTACGGGTGCAATAAAAATACTTTTCCTTTTCAGAAGAAAATCTCTTAATGGGCAACAATTTATTGAGGTTTTTTTGTTGCGTAACAGCGAGATGGGGTTACTAGCTCAGACCCCCCCCTCCCTAAGTAGGTATTGGACTGCTCTGTTTTGCTACTCTGAAAGAGTCAAGTAATACAATAGGGTGCTTAGTTCCCAGTAAAAAGACAGCTGTGGACTTAATACATGTGAAGGACTTACATTCTTTGGAACTAATAACCCAATTTCTTACATGTACCCTCTAGCCCCGTGGTACTCATATTACGGCCCACCACCCGCCAGCAGCCCGGCAGGCCTTCCTTGCCGGCCAGCAGACCTTGCAGGTAATGTACCCCCCCCCCCCCCGAGAGAAAGAGCGAAAGTGGAGAGAGGGAGAGAGAGAAAGTGGATAGAGAGCGAGGGCGAGAGAGGGGAGAGAGAAAGAGAGTGGAGAGAGAGAGAGTATGGAGAGAGATATACAGTAGAGAGAGGAAGGCAGTGGAGAGAGTAGAAAGAGAGACTGACTGGGAGACTGACTGACAGAGAGGGACTACGAGAGAGACTGACAGAGAGAGAGAGAGAGAGAGAGACTAACAGAGAGAGAGAGTGGAGAGACAGAGCGTGGTGAGATAAATACAGTTGAGAGAGGAAGGCAATAGAGAGAGAGAGAGTGGAGAGAGTACACAAAGAGAGACTAAGAGAGAGACTGAGAGAGAGAGACTAAAGAGAGAGAGATTGACAGAGAGAGACTGACTGACAGAGAGAGACTGACTGACAGAGAGACTGACTGACTGACAGACAGAGAGACTGACTGACACAGAGAGAGAGTCAGACTGAGAGACAGAGAGAGACTGACTGACTGAGAGAGAGACTGACAGAGAGAGAGACAGGAAGACAGAGAGAGAGAAACTGACTGACTGAGACTGACAGAAAGATCCTGACTGAGAAAGAGACTGACTGCCAGAAAGAGACTGGCTGACTGAGGGGGAGAGTCTGACTGAGAGAGAGAGAGAGAGAGAGAGAGAGAGAGGGAGACTGAGAGAAAGAGAGAGAGAGACAGAGACTGACTGACTGACTGACTGAGAGAGAGAGAGACTGACTGTCTAAGATAGAGAGAAACTGACTGACTGAGAGAGAGAGACTGACAGAGAGACTGCCTGACTGACAGAGAGACTGACTGACAGAGAGAGAGAGACAGTCTGACTGAGGGAGAGAGAGACTGGCTGACTTAGGGAGAGAGATGGAGAGAGATATACAGTAGAGAGAGGAAGACAGTGGAGAGAGTAGAAAGAGAGACTGACTGAGAGACTGACTGACAGAGAGGGACTATGAGAGAGACTGACAGAGAGAGAGAGAGAGACTAACAGAGAGAGAGAGTGGACAGAGAGTGAGAGTGGTGAGATAAATACAGTGGAGAGAGGAAGGCAATTGAGAGAGAGAGTGGAGAGAGTAGACAAAGAGAGACTAAGAGAGAGACTGAGAGAGAGAAACTAACAGAGAGAGAGATTGACAGAGAGAGACTGACTGACAGAGAGAGACTGACTGACAGAGAGACTGACTGACTGACAGAGAGACTGACTGACTGACAGACAGAGAGACTGACTGACACAGAGAGAGAGTCATACTGAGAGACAGAGAGAGACAGAAAGACAGAGAGAGAGAGACTGACTGACTGAGACTGACAGAAAGAGGCTGACTGAGAAAGAGACTGACTGCCAGAAAGAGACTGGCTGACTGAGGGAGAGAGTCTGACTGACTGCGAGAGAGAGAGAGAGAGAGAGAGAGAGAGAGAGAGAGAGAGAGAGACTGAGAGAGAGAGAGAGAGAGAGAGAGAGAGAGAGACTGACTGACTGAGAGAGAGAGAGACTGACTGGCTAAGATAGAGAGAGACTGACTAAGAGAGAGACTGACTGACTGAGAGAGAGACTGACAGAGAGACTGCCTGACTGACAGAGAGACTGACCGACAGAGAGAGAGAGACAGTCTGACTGAGGGAGAGAGAGACTGGCTGACTTAGGGAGAGAGATACTGACTCAGAGAGAGAGACTGGCTGAGAGAGAGAGAAACTTACTGACTAAGAGAAAGAAAACTGACAGAGAGAGAGAGAGACTGAGAGAGAGACTGGTAGAGAGAGAGACTGACAGGGAGAGAGGGAGAGAGACTGACTAAGAGAGAGAGAGAGACTGACAGAGAGAGGCTGAGAGACAGAGAAACTGACTGACAGAGAGAGACAGGCTGACTGAGGAAGAGAGACTGACTGACTGGGAGCGAGAAAGAGAGAGGGAGACTGAGAGAGGGAGAGAGAGAGAGAGAGAGACTGGCTGACTGACTGACTTAGAGAGAGAGAGACTGACCGGCTAAGATAGAGAGAGACTGGCTGAGAGAGAGACTGACTGACTAAGAGAGAGACTGACTGACTGAGAGAGAGACTGACTGAGAGACTGACTGACTGACAGAGAGAGAGAGTGACTGACTGAGGGAGAGAGAGACTGACTGAATTAGGGAGAGAGAGACTGACTCAGAGAGAGAGACAGAGAAAGGGAGAGAGACTGACAGAGAGAGAGAGACTGACTGAGAGAGAGAGACTGAGACCGAGAGAGGGAGAGGGAGAGAGAGAGATAGTGAAAGACTGAAGGAGAGAGAGAGAGAGAGAGAGACTGAGACCGAGAGAGGGAGAGAGAGAGATAGCGAGAGACTGACAGAGAGAGAGACTGACAGGGAGCAGAGAGACTGACTGAGAGAGAGAGAGCCTTACAGAGAGAGAGTGAGAGAGACTGACAGAGAGAGAGAGAGAGACTGTCAGGGAGAGAGAGACTGACTGACTGAGAGAGAGACTGACGGATTGAGACTGGCAGAGAGAGACTGACTGACTGACAGAGAGAGACTGACTGACTGTGATTAAAAGAGAGAGACTGACTAACTGACAGAGAGAGTCTGACTGACTGACAGGGACTGACAGAGAGAGACTGAGAGAGACAGAGAGACTTACTGACTGACTGAGAGAGAGACTAACAGAGAGAGACTGACTGAGAGAGAGAGAGAGAGAGAGAGAGAGAGAGAGAGAGAGATACTGACTGACAGAGAGAGAATGTCTGACAAAGAGGGAGGGAGACTGTAATGGAATTGGGGTCAAAGTGTGTATGAAGCTATGCAATGCCCCTTAAGATTGCTATTGTCTGCTAATAAAAATGTATTATCAAAATGTGCTCTTTGTAGTTACATCTGCTTTTGAAATACAGTATTGTTACATTGTCTAATGTTTTGAAATGGGTTTGATTTTTTTTTACTCTATTCCCGCCCCCACTGACCCCACCCCTACTGGTGCAGCCCTCGGCCATAAACAACACTGTAATTTTGGCCCCCAACAGAAAGTTTGTGAGTACCCAAGCTCTAGCCAATTGTTGACATCATTATACTCTTCTGAGTTGTTATCCACGTGTAGCAAGGTATTGGTGTGATCAGCATAAATTTGTCAGTGGCTCTTGCTCTGGTCAGGTTGCCAGTGAGAAGGCCAGCATGTAGCCGATAACCTAGCATGTAAAACATGGGAAACCCACCTTTGGGTCACTACACAGAGAACTGAAGGAGGAGAATTCTGAAGCACCCATTGAAACCTGATAATTTCTGCCATGTTGGAAGGACCTTGTCTAGATTAGAGCAAACTCTCAATCTGTTTAGCAGAATTCCATTGTCAGCCATTTCTCAGGATGCAGACAGATCTGAATGAATCAGGGCTGCTTCGTTGGGTGTATTGAGGTGTTCTTCTTGCAAGTTAACCAATGATGACTCCATTCTTCTTGATGGACGGAATATTGTTTGGAGGTAGTGAAGCAGTTGACTTTGTTTGAAGAAATGTTGCAGTTGATTTGTTTGCAACCTTTTCCTAGAATTTTCTGGGGCTGTAATGACAATTTAGGTACTGAGTGTCATCAGTGAGGGATCTGTATAAAATGAAACATGCTGTACCTTTTCTACTACTGATTGTGATGCGGGTTGGAAAGCTTACCAACTGAATCGGTTTGGAAACGTTTTCCAACCCACTCGGCTCGGGAGAGTCTGACCAACGGAGTACGATGCATCCGGATGCTTCCAAATATGATTTGGTTGGACTCCCATTGACTTCAATGGGGGCATATGCTCCTAACCGCATCATAATTGGGCCATGGGTCGGGAAGACACGTTCCCGATCCAATTTGGAAGGAGCAAATGCCAGTAGGAGGCCTTCCTAACCGCATCAGAATCAGGTCCTAGGTGGGAATGCTTTCCTAACCGCATCAGAATCAGGCCCCTAAGAGTACAGTAATGACCAACTATTTTTCAATGTATTGGAATACTATACGTAGAAACTGACAGTGGCTTAGATTAATTACAAACATTTTCCCATCACTTTTTTTTTATGTTTTTCATCCCTATGTGACTAGGGGTATGCTCAGACATGGGTTCTCTGTATATTTTGCCACATTATTCATGCTCGATCTCACTGATGAGGCCTACTAAGGCCAAAAAAGGACTTTGGTTTGTTTGTGATTCCTTTTGGGGGGCACTCACCTGGCATTCAGAGATCACTGGACAGTAGACTTCGGACTGCCGCTTGAATGAGAGAAATGGCCTCATATCATCATTTAATTAGAGCACAATCCGTTTAAGTGACAATTTAAATAAGTTACTAAACTATTCATTTCACCCTGGGTGACTTTCAGTCTCATTTGACACAGCACACTAACATATTGTATTTCACAAGCTACTAACAGTGTCCAACATCCAACATGGCATGTAACATGGAGAGTGCTTCAGAGATCACTTTTATCCCCTCTTTTTTGGGATCCACTTAAACAGGAAAGGCATCTCCATTATGGCAGAGGAGCGTCGTCCCACTAAAAAATTGCCCCCAGAGATGGAAAAATAAAAGGGTAATAAAGTTAATTTATTACCATTTTTTTTTCAAAACCCCATACCGAGCTGAGCATCAGGACGGGGGTGGGGTTTCTTATTTCTGTTGCTGTCAGTCAGGCAGCAGCAGAAAGGAGTGATGGGCAGGGCACTTTAGGTTAGGTTTAAATTGCGTATGTCTTATGGCCAGCTGTCTTGCAATGGCCAGCCAGACGTATGCAATTTAAACTGCTGTCTTAGAGACAGAATAGGGTTCCAGTGTCCTCGGGAGAGCCGAAAGAGGCTACTCCCTTTAATACTGGTGCTTCTTTCATGCTTTATGAGAGCAGCAGCAGGATTGGTTACTGCAGTTTCCTGGGTCCCATGTTGGAGCCTGCCTGCCTGCCTGGAGAAGACCCGAGCAAGGGAGACGTCATTCCAGAAAGGTGCGTAGAAATTTTTATTTCCTAATTTTTTCTTTTTCTTTTTATCACACCCGTTCACCACCCATCTTACATGCCAGCCGCCACTGTACTTAAATCTGCTGTAGATAACTATGCAGGCAGCCCCATCACTTTCATTTCCACTTAGACACCTCACACATTTTCATCTGAGTCGAACGGCATCCCATCTAAATGTAAACAATACTTAACTGCCCAATAGGCATTGAAGTATTGAAAGATGGCATTGAGACATGGAAACCTCAAACTGAGTATATGGGCTAGCTTCACAAAAGTGATGTTTTTGTAGGATTAACTTTCCAACACAAAATGTGTAATTGCGCTGGAGAGTTGTCTGGCGCTGCTTTGAATTACTCTGCCTCAGAGGAACATTGCATAGGTGGTACATGGATGTTCCATGACACTACCCTTACTTTCTGATGCAAAACCCAATGAAAGGCAGAGTTTTGCGCCAAAAAAATAATGCAACTTTGAAGCAGGCATTAAAAGGAGAAATACTTTTATTTCTCCTTTCTTTTTTGACTTGCACTGTACAGCACACTTACAAAGTAGAAACATTTTTCAGTTTGACTAGGCATAGTATTTTGCACTGGAAGGGTTCCCTACAAGTAAAGATCCTATACTAGACTCATGCAGACACCTCTGCCCAATGTTGTAAAGGTCTGTTTGTGGTGTTTGGCAGCCTGATTGTGCACCGGTGCTAGGGAGAGGGGAGAAGACTACCATATCTGTGTAGATATGGCACTTTCCTCCTTTCTCCCTGTCACAAAGCTCAGCCTAGCAACTTGGGGTGCTCTGCTGTGTTGTGTTACAAGGTCATAAATCTGGACTTTGGTGCATAACACCAGCTCAAAAACATTGACTCCCTGAATGGACCACCTAATTTCTTGTACAAATGAATGCTAATCAAACAAAATTATGAAATGCTGGGATGATGTAGAATACAGACTGTTAGAATTTGGGTTTCTGGTTGGCTAGGGCATGCACCTAAGCGGGGCAGAACCCACATATCCAATCAGGGCAAGGCAGTTGCACAGCAAAGATAACCTGTGCTCACCTTCTGGAGCAGAGCAGTTAGGCTTATCAGGCAATGTGCAAAGCTTTTACACAACACACTGGCAGAGAAACACAGTGAACACATCACAAAAGAGACTCCACACAGAATTAGAAAAAAATATATAGTATATATTGTACAGAACACAGACCAACAAGTCATAAATCATAAATACTGTGCATGCCATGCAAATCCCGAGCAAGTACTCCTTATCATTACACTTCAAGAATCAATGCAACAAATATCATAACATCAAAGCATGTGATGCCAGTAAGATCAGAGGGAAAATTCATAAATCACCAGATATCCCTATAAGGCATCAGTTACAGTAAGGAAACATGAATCTAGGAATATCTGCCCTTTGACTAGCAGGGTCAGGTAATCATTATGTGCCAACTGGAAAAAGTGCATTTATGAAAGACATATAGAGCCCAGGAGCACCTGCATGCCGACTACCTATGATATTGTAATTTCTGTGGTCAATCCCCACCAAACGCAAATGATAGGAATACAGTGTGGACCGCTCTAGCTATACACATCAAGATAGTACTTATCATTATGAACACAATAAGGTCAAAATGATAACAATCATGTATGTATGTAGGACTACACTATGCTCGCGTAGTTTGCGCAACTACACGCTATGCGAATTGCGCGTAGCACAGTGCAAAAACACGTAGCATAGCGTAGCAGGCATTTTTTGCTTGCTCGCGGTCCTCAACATCAAGTTGGCGACCGCGAGCGCGAAAAATAACATTCCGGCGAGACTTTTTCCTCATTCGTGATCAGCAACAGCCAGTTGCCGATCGCGAGCATGGAAAATAAACCTCCCTGTGAGATTCTCAACGTAGGGAGGTCAGGTTTCTCATTGAGAGTGGTCGCGAATGCTCGCAACTGCTCGCAATGAGAAACTACCAGTCCGCATTGAGAAACCTGCCGCTCGAGTACAAATCTATTTGAGCGGAAGAAAACGACCGCTTGCTCTCTGCAAGATTCGGTTTGCAATGATTGCACAGTGCGTACAAGCATCCAGCACTGTGAAATCAGCGGGAACAGCATTTTGCACAGTGCACTACGCAGTTTGCGTAGCTACGCACAGCGCTACTACACGAACTATGTCCAGGGTTAATTAGAGCCACGACTTGACTAGACACAAGGCCTAGAGCCTATAGAACCCCTGGGACATGTGCAGTGTAAGAACACAGCCGTGAATCACCATTAGCTTCTATGGAGAAAGTCGCAGTTGGAAATTTAAAGATAAAGGACACATAGGAGAGGATTTTGAGCAAAGCCCTTTAGACTTAAGGGGTTCTAGGGCCAACAACCACGGGAGCACCGGAGTACTCGAGTTACCTCACCCAGGGAAGCCGGGTGCATAGGTGTCTTATGGTGTCTGGAATCGTCATCGTTTTCAATGGCGATCTGATTCAAAGTGCTGCTGCCATCCAAGTGGAAAGTGTCTGGTGTGATGCAAGCCTGGATCAAAGATGAGAAGAACCTGAAAGCAGAGGGGACAGAGTCTGGGTCACTTGCCAGTGACCAGGGGCACGATAGTCGAATGCCCACCTATGTCGGGTGATTTCAGGTGAAAGAGGTGAAGCTTGACTCTTCAGCCACGAGGACCAGGTGGTGTAGATGACAACCAGGTTCTGGAATTCAGCTGACCCATTAAGGATGTCGAGTGCTGCAGTGTTGGTGCCGGGATTGGACCCAACATGCCTTTGGGAACAGAAACCCATGCAGAAAGTAAAGAAATGCTTCAGTGTGGACCAGCAAGGTTCAAGGGACTCACCAAATGGTGGGGCATCAGGGCACATCTGCAGCAACCAGGGAAGCTGAGGGAAAATCAGAGTTGCCTTTGTGGGGACCGACCAGTTGATGTACCAGGGATCGCAAAGAAGCCTCAAGCTAAAATGCAAGAAGCATGTTCATGGAACACTCGTGGAGTGTAGGCCCACAATCTTTGGTGTGAATGGTGCTCGGGGCTTGGGCTACAAGTAACCCAAAGCACAGTTTCAAGAAATGTCGGGATGGTAATGCAATAGCAAATGTGCACAGTCTCTAGGGGTTCCGGTTCCACATCACCCATGAGGGCTGTGGGTCTCAGCTTTTCTGAGGACTCTGGTCAGCATCTTAGAAGTATGGAAATCCGCTTTCTGGGCTGCAAATACTTTTGAGTCCAGCAGGAGCTTCAGAGATGCAGACTGGCAAATGCTTTGTTGGTGCCTGCTTGAGCAGGGGAGTCACTCCCTGACCCCAAGAGAGATTCTTTCATCCTCTAGTCTTTAGTCGAGCGTCATAGTTCCAGGATTCAGTTTCAGAGTTTCATCCAGGTGTAATCTAAAGTACTGTTGCCATGGGTTCCTTACTTATACTGAAGAAAGTGGTTGGACATACTCTGGGGACCCACCTATGGGAGGGTTTGGAAAGAGGGGTGGCTACACTCATCTCCTTTGTCCAGTTTCATGCAAGAACAGGGGCTGGTAGCCCCTGCAACCAGTTTGAACTGGGCTATGCACAGGAATACCAAATGTGCCCCCAGTGCTGACTTCAAATCACTTTCAGAGTGCACCCACCCAGCCTCAATACACTAAAGCGTGTCTGGGAGGTGGTTACACCTCCCTGTGACAAGAAACCTATAGTCCAGGCCTCTCCTGCCAGAGTTTCGGTCAGCAGCAGGAGGCCAGACTTGTGTCTGTGGCTGCAGCATCCATTTTGTGATGCCAGGGCTCTTTTAAACTATTACCAGTTAGACCAATGTGTACATGTCTCTCCCTCTAGAAGGGTGGAATTCTACCCCCGCCGCCAGGACTGGTGGGGGGTAGGATTACAAAGTGTTTGACGCCAAATAAAACATGTTTCCATGCAGCCATTCCAAAGTTAGCATTTACCGCAAGGTTATAATGCGCTTAAGAGTATATGGTCTGGCTGCATAACAGAACATCCTCAGAAAATGCATTCCGAAAGCTGCAGAGGGGTGCTGCTCATGCATGGGCACCCTCTCACACCACACCAAGCCCCCTGCCTTTAGGACTGATAAGGCCTGCCATAGGGTTGACTGATAGGCTTCTATGTGCAGTGATTAAAGGTAGATGTAGGTAACCTATATCTTAGTAAGGGGTTCATTCACCACCATACCCAGGCTGCAGTAGCAGCCCTGTTTTGTCATTTTGGAAGGCTTCCCAGGGATGGCACAATACATGCTGCAGCCCCTGGTGGGCCTCTGGGGTACCTATGCCCTTAGTACCCAGTGTACCATATACTAGGGACACACAAGGGTACCCCAGTAACCAAACTGGAATGTACCTATAATACATGCAATCAATTTAGAGAGGAAGCAGCTAGGCTGAGGTCCTGGATAGCAGGGCTCCAGCCAGACTAAAGTCGAAAAACAGTGAAACACCAGCAAAAAGTGGGGGTAACCATAGTAAGCAGATCCTACTCTCCTACAGCCTATACAAATGTAAAGGGTGAATGCCTCCCTCCCTGTCCCAGTCCAGGAAGACCATCAGTATGGAAGCTAATGCTGACGTAATAGCTGTCAGACCTGCCCTCCTGTGTTGTGGCTGTCTGGAAAGTATGCACCAAGTGTATCTGTCACCCAGCCGTAGATGTGGATTGGAGTTAGGCTTCAAAGCACAAAGAGTCATAAGCACAAAGAAATACCCAAATTCTACAAGTGGCATTTCGAAAAATAGAAATTTAAAATCCACCCACTCCAGTAAGCAGGTTGTATTACCACTATTCCAAACATACTAAACCTGGCATCGCTAATCCTTTCAGATTAGAAATTTCCACTTAAGCATGTATAAGGAAATCCCCAATGCTAGTCTATGATAGGAGTAGGCCTCACAGTTGTGAGAAAAAAATAGGCTATTTGTCACCACCAGGACATGTCACACATAAAGTCATATGTCCTACCTTTTACTTACACATTTACACTGCACCCTGCCCATAAGGCTACCAAGGGCTTACCTGAGGTGTGACCTATGTGTAGCAGAAGGGGAGTTTTAGGCTTGGCAAGTAGTTCGAATTGAGAAATCAAAATGGCAGTAAGCTGTACATGCAGGCCCTGCAGTGGCAGGCCTGAGACAGGTTTGAAAGCTTACTTCTGTGGGTGGTACAAGCAGTGCTGCAGGCCCAAAAGTACCATTTCATTTACAGACCTTGGGTATATGGGATAGCACTGCACAATGAACTTACAAGTACATTAAATATGCCAAATAGGTGTACACCAATGATACCATATTTTAGGGGAGAGAGCACATGCACTTTAGCACTGATTAGCAGTGGTAAAGTGCCCAGAGTCATGAAGGCAACAAAAAGAGGGTCAGGAAATGGGCAGAGAAGGCAAAACATGTGGGGATAACCTTACACAAAAAGGTCCAGGTTCACCAAAGACCACTTATTGAATTAGAAATTGATACGAATTATTTTGCTGTTCATCTCCACTCAATACCACATTGTAGGTTGGGATTAAAATCATATTAACACTTCTATAAAAGTAACACCATGTACAATCAAAATGTTTCAGAGGTTCAGCCTGCGGCAGGGATAATGATCTTTGGCTTAAGGAAATATGAACCAGTTGTCCCTTAGCACAAGAGCCCAAACTGGTTACCTGCAACAGGCTCAACCGATGTCAAAATTCTCTGGTTTAATACAAATACTTCAAAGGTACTTTCCCTAAATACCTACAGGAAACTATTGTGCATTATACCCCAATACCCCAATTATATTCTGCAGAAGAACATCTCCATGCTGCAGGAATTACCTTCTCGTGCATATCTGGCAAACCAGTCATTGATGCAGTTCAGACTGACAATTCAAGACTTTCTAAGATCTTTCCCCTTCACCATGAATTGCTTATTTTGATTTCTCATACATTTAATTTTATGTAACATATGCTAGGCGATTACGTTCCAACCAATGCAGAAATGACTGGCCATCCATGGTCCATCTTAGACTGGGTTTTGAAGTTAATAAACCTGCAAGGCCTGTTTACTTTTTTTTGTGTTGCACATTAAGAAGAGAAGAGGTATTGATTAACAGACAACACTATGTATCTCCTATCATGTTCTGTTACCACAACAAGGAAATTCTGCATTGCTCCAAAGATGGCAAAGACTACTCATTATATGTCTAAGGATGACGAGCCATCATCCACAACATCAGTCATGCTCGATCATCAGATCCGCTCCTGATTGTGTATAAGTTAAATTTTTGATTGTGAGACCCTATGTATACAATGTAGTCCCACTATAAAAAGTGAATTGGGTATAGAAAAGGGTATATTAAACATTAATGCTGGCTGAAGTAAGTAGTTCTCTGTTGATCTTTCCTCTTTCCTTGCTGTTGAGGATGCTTATTATCATGGTGTAGTCATTGAGCAAAGGCTATAGGGGCATATTTACTGGGATTTTGGCAGAGGGCAGCGCAGCAAGTTACCTTGCTGCCCTGCCCTGCTTCAGAGGGAAAGGGCAGGATTGTGCTGTATTTACCCAATATGGTCCATTCCTGTCCTTCCCCCCTGTGCTGGTGCTGGTTCAGCAGCCTAGCAACAACGCAGGCACCCGTGAACCATGTTGCAGAGGTGCCTGTGTTGCAGGTAGGTGTGTTCTTGAGCAGCAGAAACTGGCAACTTTCTGGACAAAATCAAACCATAGAGGCGTTTTCCTCTTTCTATGTGTGCTGCAGCACACTTAGAAAGAGGAAAAAAGGAGGAGCAATAAAGATATTTCTCCTCATTGTGCCTCACCCAGGGAGGCATACGATTTTGACACATTCTCAGGTGTACAGGTCCTTATAAATCAGGGGGTGCGTCAAAAACCAAGGGTGTTGCGTGGGAACACCCACTCAATGCCCATGGAACGGCTTCCTAGCTCAGAGTAAGGCAACACAGCGATTTGTGCTGTGCTACATTACTCCATATTTATGAAGCCATTTAAATCAGACAAAGTGGCTTTGTGTGGCTTCATAAATATGACTGAGAGGATTGCGTTGTGCATGTACCAAGTTGCATGGTGGAAGCATGAAGCAAAGCCCTCATAATTATGCCCCTAAATTTGTGTAGGAATGGGGAAAAATCCTTTAAATAGTATCCTCTATTATCAGCTTAAAAATATAACTTGGGAATATGTGCCTCCCGGCATGTCTTTAAGCTAATTTTAGCAGTTTTCTTTGAACATTTAAGCCAAACCACCATCAAGCATATTCCTTAGGACTGTATGAATGTTTAATCAGTGTGAAATATCAGAGTACTTGTCCCTACTGATTACCTCATTGTTCTGAGTGATATATGAGTGCCAGATGGTCACTTAGGTCTTGGTTTCACAAGGTTCTTTGTCTAAATGTAAGAGATGGTTAATAAGTATGCAGGTAACGTGCAATATTGCATGCCTTAGTACATTTACAAAATGATACCAAAAGCATTAAGAAGCCAGAAAGATTAAGCTCTATAAAGTTCATTCAGGCGTGGTGCGTCCATTGGGGCGTAGGGGCGTAGCCCCACTAAGCCCTGGACGCACCGTGCACTACACTAATTCAGTAATATTCTCTTAATATTATTCTCTTCAACAGCACAGCGCGGGATCATGTGACGTGACGTCAATGCCTCAATGGTATGGTGCGGTCGGAGGGGGTGGGGGCGGGGCTGCTGATCTGCTGCAGCTGCTTGAGTGACAGCAGCTGCAGCAGGCCAGCACTGTGCGCATGATACCCCCGAGCTGAGACTTGCCCGCGCATGCGCCGATGCCCTTAGGCATAGAGAAGGGGCTGGAGGTATGGCTTCAGCAGGGCCGGGTTTGAATGGATGCCCAGGGCGAGCAGTCCATGTGCCACCCTAGCCAATCCTGGCACTGCATGCAGCGCCAGGATTGGCTGGCCCACCGTGCAACATCCATTATTGTATGCCGCGCGTGGGTGGGCGGGGGCAGAGTGGCGCGACCCCGGGCAGGAGCCAGGAGGAGAAGCAAGCAGGCAGCAGTGTCGTGGGAGTGTCAGTGTGTTTCAGTCCTGGTGTGTTCTCCGTCGCTGCCTGTCGGGGTGAGTCAAAAAGGGGGTGGTGATGAACAGAGTGTCTGAATTAAGCAGACCACTCTTACCCAGTCAAGAGATCAGGGCTTGATCCATCACCGTTATTTAGCTCACTGCATCACCCCAGTTCAGAACCTGGCTATATGCAAATTAGTCTGACCCAGTGCCTCATGGGAACAGGGCAGACCAAACTACCAAGCCAATTCTTCACTGGAAAGGAGACAAGCTTCAGAGGACCGGTTTCTGGCATTTCAGCCATTGTCGGCCCAGCTTGCTTGAATCCTGGTGGTGCAGTGAGCAAGGGACTCATGTCTGAGTATACCCTGCCACACTTGTGGTGGCCAAAAACGATTCAAAAAGGGGGTGGTGATGAACAGAGTGTCTGAATTAAGCAGACCACTCTTACCCAGTCAAGAGATCAGGGCTTGATCCATCACCGTTATTTAGCTCACTGCATCACCCCAGTTCAGAACCTGGCTATATGCAAATTAGTCTGACCCAGTGCCTCATGGGAACAGGGCAGACCAAACTACTAAGCCAATTCTTCACCGGAAAGGAGACAAGCTTCCGGGGACCGGTTTCTGGCATATCAGCCGTCGTCGGCCCGGCTTGCTTGAATCCTGGTGGTGCAGTGAGCAAGGGACTCATGTCTGAGTATACCCTACCACACTTGTGGTGGCCCAAAACGATTCAAAAAGGGGGTGGTGATGAACAGAGTGTCTGAATTAAGCAGACCACTCTTACCCAGTCAATGGATCAGGGCTTGATCCATCACCGTTATTTAGCTCACTGCATCACCCCAGTTCAGAACCTGGCTATATGCAAATTAGTCTGACCCAGTGCTTCATGGGAACAGGGCAGACCAAACTACTAAGCCAATTCTTCACCGGAAAGGAGACAAGCTTCCGGGGACCGGTTTCTGGCATTTCATCCATCGTCGGCCCGGCTTGCTTGAATCCTGGTGGTGCAGTGAGCAAGGGACTCATGTCTGAGTATACCCTGCCTCACTTGTAGGGGCCAAAAACGATTCAAAAAGGGGGTGGTGATGAACAGAGTGTCTGAATTAAGCAGACCGCTCTGACCCAGTCAAGAGATCAGGACTTGATCCATCACCGTTATTTAGCTCACTGCATCACCCCAGTTCAGAACCTGGCTATATGCAAATTAGTTTGACCCAGTGCCTCATGGGAACAGGGCAGACCAAACTACCAAGCCAATTCTTCACCGGAAAGGAGACAAGCTTCCGGGGACCGGTTCCTGGCATTTCAGCCGTCGTCGGCCCGGCTTGCTTGATTCCTGGTGGTGCAGTGAGCAAGGGACTCATGTCTGAGTATACCCTGCCACACTTGTGGTGGCCAAAAACGATTCAAAAAGGGGGTGGTGATGAACAGAGTGTCTGAAGTAAGCAGACCACTCTTACCCAGTCAAGAGATCGGGGCTTGATCCATCACCGTTATTTAGCTCACTGCATCACCCCAGTTCAGAACCTGGCTATATGCAAATTAGTCTGACCCAGTGCCTCATGGGAACAGGGCAGACCAAACTACCGGGCCAATTCTTCACCGGAAAGGAGACAAGCTTCCGGGGACCGGTTTCTGATATTTCAGCCGTCGTCAGCCCGGCTTGCTTGAATCCTGGTGGTGCAGTGAGCAAGAGACTCGTGTCTGTGTATACCCTGCCGCACTTGTGGTGGCCAAAAACGATTCAAAAAGGGGGTGGTGATGAACAGAGTGTCTGAATTAAGCAGACCACTCTTACCCAGTCAAGAGATCAGGGCTTGATCCATCACCGTTATTTAGCTCACTGCATCACCCCAGTTCAGAACCTGGCTATATGTAAATTAGTCTGACCCAGTGCCTCATGGGAACAGGGCAGACCAAACTACCAAGCCAATTCTTCACCGGAAAGGAGGCAAGCTTCCGGGGACCGGTTTCTGGCATTTCAGCCGTCGTCGGCCCGGCTTGCTTGAATCCTGGTGGTGCAGTGAGCAAGGGACTCATGTCTGAGTATACCCTGCCACACTTGTGGTGGCCAAAAACGATTCAAAAAGGGGGTGGTGATGAACAGAGTGTCTGAATTAAGCAGACCACTCTTACCCAGTCAAGAGATCAGGGCTTGATCCATTACCGTTATTTAGCTCACTGCATCACCCCAGTTCAGAACCTGGCTATATGCAAATTAGTCTGACCCAGTGCCTCATGGGAACAGGGCAGACCAAACTACCAAGCCAATTCTTCACCGGAAAGGAGACAAGCTTCCGGGGACCGGTTTCGGGCATTTCAGCCGTCGTCGGCCCGGCTTGCTTGAATCCTGGTGGTGCAGTGAGCAAGGGACTCATGTCTGAGTATACCCTACCACACTTGTGGTGGCCCAAAACGATTAAAAAAGGGGGTGGTGATGAACAGAGTGTCTGAATTAAGCAGACCACTCTTACCCAGTCAAGAGATCAGGGCTTGATCCATCACCGTTATTTAGCTCACTGCATCACCCCAGTTCAGAACCTGGCTATATGCAAATTAGTCTGTCCCAGTGCCTCATGGGAACAGGGCAGACCAAACTACCAAGCCAATTCTTCACCGGAAAGGAGACAAGCTCCCGGGGACCGGTTTCTGGCTTTTCAGCCGTCGTCGGCCCGGCTTGCTTGAATCCTGGTGGTGCAGTGAGCAAGGGACTCATGTCTGAGTATACCCTGCCACACTTGTAGTGGCCAAAAACGATTCAAAAAGGGGGTGGTGATGAACAGAGTGTCTGAATTAAGCAGACCACTCTGACCCAGTCAAGAGATCAGGACCTGATCCATCACCGTTATTTACCTTACTGCATCACCCCAGTTCAGAACCTGGCTATATGCAAATTAGTCTGACCCAGTGCCTCATGGGAACAGGGCAGACCAAACTACCAAGCCAATTCTTCACCGGAAAGGAGACAAGCTTCCGGGGACCTGTTTCTGGCATTTCAGCCATCGTCGGCCCGGCTTGCTTGATTCCTGGTGGTGCAGTGAGCAAGGGACTCATGTCTGAGTATACCCTGCCACACTTGTGGTGGCCAAAAACGATTCAAAAAGGGGGTGGTGATGAACAGAGTGTCTGAAGTAAGCAGACCACTCTTACCCAGTCAAGATATCAGGGCTTGATCCATCACCATTATTTAGCTCACTGCATCACCCCAGTTCAGAGCCTGGCTATATGCAAATTAGTCTGACCCAGTGCCTCATGGGAACAGGGCAGATCAAACTACCAAGCCAATTCTTCACCGGAAAGGAGGCAAGCTTCCGGGGACCGGTTTCTGGCATTTCAGCCATCGTCGGACCGGCTTGCTTGAATCCTGGTGGTGCAGTGAGCAAGGGACTCATGTCTGAGTATACCCTGCCACACTTGTGATGGCCAAAAATGATTCAAAAAGGGGGTGGTGATGAACAGAGTGTCTGAATTAAGCAGACCACTCTTACCCAGTCAAGAGATCAGGGCTTGATCCATCACCGTTATTTAGCTCACTGCATCACCCCAGTTCAGCACCGGGCTATATGCAAATTAGTCTGACCCAGTGCCTCATGGGAACAGGGCAGACCAAACTACCAAGCCAATTCTTCACCGGAAAGGAGACAAGCTTCCGAGGACCGGTTTCTGGCATTTCAGCCGTCGTCGGCCCGGCTTGCTTGAATCCTGGTGGTGCAGTGAGCAAGGGACTCATGTCTGAGTATACCCTGCCACACTTGTGGTGGCCAAAAACGATTCAAAAAGGGGGTGGTGATGAACAGAGTGTCTGAATTAAGCAGACCACTCTTACCCAGTCAAGAGATCAGGGCTTGATCCATCACCGTTATTTAGCTCACTGCATCACCCCAGTTCAGAACCTGGCTATATGCAAATGAGTCTGACCCAGTGCCTCACCGGAACAGGGCAGACCAAACTACCAAGCCAATTCTTCACCGGAAAGGAGACAAGCTTCCGGGGACTGGTTTCTGGCATTTCAGTCATCGTCGGCCCGGCTTGCTTGAATCCTGGTGGTGCAGTGAGCATGGGACTCACATCTGAGTATACCCTGCCACACTTGTGGTGGCCCAAAACGATTCAAAAAGGGGATGGTGATGAACAGAGTGTCTGAATTAAGCAGACCACTCTTGCCCAGTCAAGAGATCAGGGCTTGATCCATCACCGTTATTTAGCTCACTGCATCACCCCAGTTCAGAACCTGGCTATATGCAAATTAGTCTGACCCAGTGCCTCATGGGAACAGGGCAGACCAAACTACCAAGCCAATTCTTCACCGGAAAGGAGCGGGGACCGGTTTCTTGCATTTCAGCCGTCGTCGGCCCGGCTTGCTTGATTCCTGGTGGTGCAGTGAGCAAGGGACTCATGTCTGAGTATACCCTGCCACACTTGTGGTGGCCAAAAACGATTCGAAAAGGGGGTGGTGATGAACAGAGTGTCTGAAGTAAGCAGACCACTCTTACCCAGTCAAGAGATCAGGGCTTGATCCATCACCGTTATTTAGCTCACTGCATCACCCCAGTTCAGAACCTGGCTATATATAGTGTATAAGATGTATCTTTACGCCTTAAAACTCCACCTGGATAATATACAATATATACATATATTTTCATACAGCATTGACTAACGAACATAAAATCGGGGTGCATAAAGAAAGTGTTAACCCAGCCACGTGAGGCTGGGCCGGAATTATAACCAGCCAGAAGGTACGTTTCTGGGCCGGTTTAAGTATTATTCACTGATGTACTTATATGGATGATACAACCCTTCACATGAAACTCATCAAATGTATATATATTGATCATTTACAGGCATATAACATACCAATATTGAATATCAGGTAAGCCTGAGTAGTAATACTCAGTCCGAATAATTTCGGGTACTTCACGGTTTTGATAATAACCCACCTATATATACGAT
The DNA here is from genome assembly GCF_964263255.1 of Lissotriton vulgaris. Classification (NCBI taxonomy): domain Eukaryota; kingdom Metazoa; phylum Chordata; class Amphibia; order Caudata; family Salamandridae; genus Lissotriton; species Lissotriton vulgaris. Next base: position 3,163,736 of record NW_028240612.1, read on the forward strand.
GATTGATATTCTGCACTGGTATTTAAAAAGATCACTCTAATATGATACTATGGCTGAAAAATACAAGTGGTGAGGCACAGCGCCGGACTGATATCGGGAAATCTGGTGCTACTGGTGTATCTTTTGACTTCACGAACTGTGGGCCACTCTCTTGCCTCATAAACGAGGCAAGTTTCATCTTTTCTATGGGAGACATCTTTTTCCCACCTCTTTTTCCTAGCAAGAAATGTCACCTGTTATGATAAGAGATAAACACACTTGTCTATCTCTACAATATGGTAAATGCTTAGTGGTTTTAAAAGATAAAAAATATTCTCACTTGCATGGCATGTAAACAAAAATCAACTACATGTACAAAATGTGACCACTAGACAATGTATCTCGAAACTACAATATTTGTTTGTATTGTATTTTCTTTCCCAGCCTTGATGAAGTCGTGGGTACCTGCCCATTCGACAAAAAACACGTGTTTGGTCGCATCTGAGATTATATATTATACGCTATTTAAAAGCATTGACTAACGAACATAAAATCGGGGTGCATAAAGAAAGTGTTAACCCAGCCACGTGAGGCTGGGCCGGAATTATAACCAGCCAGAAGGCATATAACATACCAATATTGAATATCAGCCCTGATGAAGTCGTGGGTACCTGCCCTTTCGACGAAACACGTGTTGGCTGGACTTGGAGAAAGCCTTAAGGATTAAACAAACCATATATATAATATTGATCTGTATTGACTTTGTGAATCTAAATTGTGACATTGTTTCTTGTGAATATTCAAAGTTGGTGTGATAGGATTGAATATACAATTTGGATCTAATGATCATTTGTGGGCAAGGATGATGGCCCATACCTAGGCACCCAACAACTAAAATAGCGACCCAAGTTTTGCCTATACTTTGTAAGCGCCAATAACACTCAGAACTTTCATCCGCCTATCTTCTCTATAGGTTAATAAAACGGTTAGCTCATGCTGCTCTATTATCCGGACCCTTAAGAAGATAGCTCTGTTCTTGTCCCCTGAGGCGCACAAACAATCTACAGTCGCCCTAGTATTGTCCAGGATCGACTATTGTAATGCCCTTTACGATGGTATAAACAAGAAAGCAATCCAAAAACTACAGGCAACTCAGAATGCGGCTGCCAGGCTAGTCCTGAACCTGCCTAGGCGATCGTCAGCGACGGCGGCTAGAAGAGAACTGCACTGGTTGCCTATTCAGGCGAGAATATCATTTAAGATCCTCTGCCTTGCTCATAGTGTGTTCTTTGGATCAGGTCCAGAAGGTGTTAAATCCCAAATGACATCTTATACTCCCAGCAGATGCCTCCGTTCTGCCTCAAAAAATATGCTCACAGTCCCGAGGGTTAACAAGGCGAGATGGGGTGGAAGAGCGTTCTCCTTGTTGGCCCCTAAATTATGGAACTCACTCCAGCCGGAAATTGTTAGGCAACCTTCTTTGATAACCTTCCGCAAACTTATAAAAACCTGGCTGTTCTCTTTAGCCTATTAATCTGACACTATCAGCGCGTCCACTTTTCCTTTTTTGCTCTGCCTCAAGTTATGTTTTTGTTGTTTCCATCTTACAGCGCCTTGATGCCCTTTTGGGCTAAGTTTCTTCGGCGCGGTACAAATAAACACTCAATCAATCACTCAATCAATCAAATATTAGGAATTAATGAAATCGTTGCATACTTATAAAATAAAACAGGCAATTTGGGGCTAGTTTATGTTTCACGTACCTGGTATCAAATGTGAAATGCGGTTAGCTATCAAATCTAAACAAGCACTTCTTAAATGTTCCAAAGAAGTGAAAAAAGTGGAATTTTTAAATAATAAAAGTAGGGAGGCATTTTTTCATTGAAAAAGGCAACTTATGGGAAAGATTTCCTGAAATAATAGTTAAGCTTGATAAATAATAGCTTCGGGAGAAGCCATGTATACAGGCATTATATGTAAGTAACTACGGTCCGATTCACAGAACTAAACTGTGATTAAATTCTAAACTCACTACTTTTGGTATTCACAGAAGGCATTTAGTAGTAGTGAAGTTAGGACTCCTAACTTTACAAATACTAAATGCCTTTTTGTGAAAACTGAAAGTCATAAAGTTAGGATTTTGTCTCAGTTTGGTAGTCGTAAAGTTAGGGATACTAACTTTACTACTACTAAATGCCTTCTGTGAATACCAAAAGTAGTAATTTTAGGATTTTATCTCACATTAGTTCTGTGAATCGGCCCCAGGTTGTTTGGGCTTGTAAATTATGTGTGCTATATATACCCTGACCAGCAACGAAAATAAATGTACTGCTTTTAAGTTGTAGGCTACTTCACACAGTCCAGGAAAGCAGGAAAAAATTGTGATTCCTACAAATAGGTCTTTACATTTGGCTTCATCTTTATGTTTGTGTCCAACCATATTAAAGACAAAAAAACATATCTAAAGCAGCTTTTCCATTAGGCAAGTATAAGATGAGATAAATCAACAATGAGAAAAGTGTTCCCTCAATTGCCACAGTTTTTCAATACAGGAATACATCCCATTCTTAGTATGACATAGGTGACAGATTCACAATAAACCTTTTTATTTTCTTCAAAAAATATATGAAGTTTTTTATTTTCTATTAAGCATTGCTTTCAAGTTTTTGTATTTTTTCTCATAATATTTCAATTCATAAAAGACATTTAATCACATAGATTACATTTCATAAATAATTTTATGGTTCACACAATGAGAAAAATATATTATGACAATAACTATATACACACAAAAAACTATTTATACAAATTCATGTACCCCTGATATCACACTATCAATCACAACCATTCAATCAATCAATCAATCAAAAAAACATTTATAGAGCGCACTACCTACCCGTAGGGTCTCAAGGCGCTTGGGGGGGGGGGGGGGTGCCGCTACTGCTCGAACAGCCAGGTCTTGAGCTTCTTCCTGAAGGAGAGGTGGTCTTGGGTCAGGCGCAGGTCGGCCGGGAGGGAGTTCCAGGTCTTGGCGGCCAGGTAGGAGAAGGACCTTCCTCCTGCGGTGGCTTTACGGATGCGTGGGATGGTGGCGAGGGCGTGGCTGGCAGATCGGAGGTGGCGTTTGGGAGCGTAGAAGTTGATGCGGTTGTTGAGGTAGCTCGGGCCTTGGTCGTGGAGAGCTTTGTGTGCGTGGGTGAGGAGGCGGAAGGTGATTCTCTTGTTGACCGGGAGCCAGTGCAGGTCTCTTAGGTGTCCGGAGATGTGGCTGTGTCGTGGGATGTCGAGGATGAGTCTGGCTGAGGCGTTCTGGATGCGCTGGAGTCTCTTCTGGATCTTGGCGGTGGTTCCGGCGTAGAGTGCGTTGCCGTAGTCCAGTCGGCTGGTGACGAGGGCCTGGGTGACGGTCTTCCTGGTCTCCGTGGGGATCCACCAGAAGATCTTCCGAAGCATGCGCAGGATGTTGAAGCACGACGAGGAGACGGCGTTGACTTGCCTGGTCATGGAGAGGGAGGAGTCCAGGATGAAGCCCAGGTTGCGTGCGTGGTTCGTTGGTTTGGGTGCGGTGCCCAGGGCGGGGGGCCACCAGGAGTCGTCCCAGGCGGAGGGCGAGGAGCCCAGGATGAGGACCTCCGTCTTATCTGAGTTCAGTTTCAGGCGGCTCGTCGTCATCCACTCGGCTACCTCTTTCATCTCTTCGTGCAGGTTGGCTCTGGCGGCGGCGGGGTCGTTGGTCAGGGAGAGGATCAGCTGGGTGTCGTCGGCGTAGGAGATTATGTTGAGGCTGTGTTGGCGTGCGATGGCCGCGAGGGGGCTCATGTAGACGTTGAAGAGAGTAGGGCTCAGCGAGGATCCTTGCGGGACGCCGCAGATGACTTTGGTGGCCTCTGACTTGTACGGTGGTAGGCGGACTCTCTGTGTTCTTCCTTCGAGGAAGGAGATGATCCATTCCAGTGCCTTCTCCTGGATTCCGACGTTGCTGAGGCGCTGCACTAGGGTGCGGTGGCAGAACATGTCGAAAGCCGCGGAGAGGTCTAGGAGGAGGAGGGCCGCTGTTTCTCCGTTGTCCATCAGGGCTCGGATGTCGTCGGTGGCGGCGATGAGGGCGGTCTCGGTGCTGTGGTTGACACGGAATCCGGACTGCGATGGGTCGAGGGATTCATTCATCTTGAGGAAGGCGGCCAGCTGCTTGTTGACGGTCTTCTCGATGACTTTGGCTGGGAACGGGAGTAGAGAGATGGGGCGGTAATTCTTGAGTTCGCTGGGGTCTGCTGTAGGTTTCTTTAGTAGAGCGCTGAGTTCGGCGTGCTTCCAGCTCTCGGGGAAGGTGGCGGTGTCGAATGAGGTGTTGATGATGCCCCGCAGGTGGGGTGCGATGACAGTGTCGGCTTTGTTGAAGACGTGGTGAGGGCAGGGATCGGTCGGAGATCCGGAGTGGATGGAGTTCATCATATGGACGGTGTCTTCGGTGTTGACCGGGGTCCAGGCGCGGAGGGTGGTGGTGGGTGTCGTTGCTGCGGTCGTGGCGTGCGTCGGTTGCGTGCTGAAGCTGTTGTGTATGTCCGCGATCTTGTTGTGGAAGTAGGAGGCGAGGGAGTTGCAGAGGTCTTGCGATGGGGTGATGTCGTTGTTTCCGGCGTTGGGGTAGGAGAGCTCTTTCACGATGTTGAAGAGTTCCTTGCAGTTGTGTGCGTTGTTGTCCAGTCGGTTCTTGAAAGCCGTTTTCTTGGCGGTGCGGATCAGTTAGTGGTGTTTCCGGGTGGTGAGCTTGAGGGTGGTCCTGTTGTCCGGCGTGGGTTCCTTTCTCCAGGCTTTCTCGAGGGCTCGGCAGTTCTTCTTGGAGCTCTTGAGTTCGTCGGTAAACCATGGGGCCCTCTTACTGCCGGGTCTGCTGGGCGGGATCCTCAGAGGGGCGAGTTCGTCTGCGCATTTGCTGATCCACTTCGAGAGGTTGTCGGCGGCCTGGCTGGGGTTCGCTGAGCTGGCCGGAGGGTGCTGGCTCAGGGAAGCGGCGAGCTGGTCGGCTGTGATCTTGTTCCAGCTTCTTCGGGCAACCTGTTGCTGGTGGTGGTGGATCGTCGTTCTTCTGAAGGTGAAGTAGAGGCATCTGTGGTCCGTCCAGTGGAGTTCTGTGGCGTGGCTGAAGGCGATGTCTTTGCTGGATGAGAAGATGGCGTCGAGTGTGTGTCCGGCGAGGTGGGTGGGGGTGGACACCAGCTGCTTGAGTCCAAGGTTGGCGAGGTTGTCGAGCAGGGTGCTGGTGTTGCAGTCGTTGTTGTTCTCCAGGTGGAAGTTGAAGTCCCCCAGGAGGATGTAGTCAGCGGAGGGGAGGGCGTGCGGGCTGACGAAGTCGGCGATGTCCTCGCTGAATTGAGTGCGTGGTCCCGGAGGTTGGTAGATCAGGGTGCCTCTGAGGGTGGTATTCGGGTCGGTGTGGATCTGGAAATGCAGTTGTTCGGCGGAGGGTGGGGTGTTGTCGGTGCTGGTCGTGATGTGGATGGTGTCCCTGTGGATGATGGCGATGCCTCCTCCCACCTGGTTGGCGTTGCGGTCCCTCCGGATGATCTTGTAGCCTTCTGGGATGGCGATGGCGATGTCGGGCGCTGAGGAGGCGTTCATCCAGGTCTCCGTGATGAAGGCAACGTCAGGGGCTGTGGCGTCTAGGAGGTTCCAGAGTTCGATGGCGTGTGAGCGGGTGTTGAGCAGGATGCACTTGAGGTGGGTGCTGCTGGTGTTCGGCTTGGCGGGTGCTGGTGTCGGGCGGGTCCGGATGCAGGTGAACTTGCAGGTGTTGCAGCTGAAGGGTCCGTGGACGCGTCGTCGGGTGGCTCGGTAGCATCCCGGGACTCGGCCGGTGTTGAGCGCGATGAGGGTGGCGGCGGTGTACGTCAGGCGGGTCGGACGGGGTCCTCGTGGGACAGGGGTCCAGGCACTGGGCGCGGTCCAGGCGCGGACGGGCGCAGACGGGCTTACCTTTGGCGCGCCTTCGGCGCACAATCGGCGCGCCCGCTGCGCGTGACCGCTGCGCGTTCGCACGGTCGCCATATAAGGTGAAGTGCGCGGGTGGGCGGAGCAGCTGGGAGGCGGGAGCGGGGAGGGTACAGAAGGGAAAAAGGGGCGGGGTAAGCGGCGGTGGCGGGAAGCGGGGAGGGAGAGCGGAGGGCGGCGAGGCAGGCGGGCAAACAGGAAGGAAAACGCTAACACGGGCACAGGATCACAAGAGAAAAAAAAACAGGCACAAATGGAGAGTAAAACAATACCCAGACAAAATAAAAAACAGTAGAAGCAAACCGGCAGGCGAGCACGGACCACGCCGCTCGGAGGAGGGGGCGTGGTCAGCGGCAGCGAGGCAGTCAAGGCAAGGCAAGGGGGCACACGCAGCAGCTGGTGGCCGTGCGGCGCGGGGGTGTCCCACAAGTGGGTCACACTCACCTGCGTCGCACGGTCGCCATATAAGGCCAAGTGCGCGGGTGGGCGGAGCAGCTGGGAGGCGGGAGCGGGGAGGGTACAGAAGGGAAAAAGGGGCGGGGTAAGCAGCGGTGGCGGGAAGCGGGGAGGGAGAGCGGAGGGCGGCGAGGCAGGCGGGCAAACAGGAAGGAAAACGCTAACACGGGCACAGGATCACAAGAGAAAAAAAAACAGGCACAAATGGAGAGTAAAACAATACCCAGACAAAATAAAAAAACAGTAGAAGCAAACCGGCAGGCGAGCACGGACCACGCCGCTCGGAGGAGGGGGCGTGGTCAGCGGCAGCGAGGCAGTCAAGGCAAGGCAAGGGGGCACACGCAGCAGCTGGTGGCCGTGCGGCGCGGGGGTGTCCCACAAGTGGGTCAACATGCTAACACATTCATACTCTCACTACATTCAAACCCTCAGCATCTGAAAAGGGAACTGAGTCTTGATTGGCAGGGAACCCCCTGCCAACTAGTAGGTCTCAAAGCTCAGTCTGAGACCCCGCACTTGGTCGACGCGCGTTTCGGCGGCACAAGGCCCCCTTCCTCAGGACGTCTTCCAGGCAGTCGAGCCCACATGTACAGGGGACGATTAAAAACCATTTATTCCTCTTAATTCAGGGAGATTGGTAGCACCAGCATGAACCATATGTGATGGTAAATCAAGGAAGTTTACATAGCAATACCCCAGTTGAATAAGAAAAGAAATTCATAAGCATCCAGTCATGTCATAAAGGAGGGTATTGCTGATCCAGTAATGCAGTGCTTGATAAGATGTTCAACTTTTCATTCATTCTATTAGTCCTGCTCTCCCAATCGAGATATCTTGCTCTTATTCTCTTCCGGTTATCATTGGGACTACAATAAATCACTTTCCCTGTCCACGAACGACTGCAATCTCGCACAAAGTGTGGACGAATACGATCTTCAACCGGGTGGTATAACTGGTGTGGCCATTGAGGGAACACTTTTCTTATTGTTGTGTCCTATTCTTCCCCTCTGTTCCTCAGCCGTATCTTAAACTTTGAGGGGGTCCCATCATAATTGCTACTAATATGGGATAAATGTCCTTTCTGTACATTTTGTATCTCAATAAAACTTTTATACCATTTGGTTTAATTCAAAAACAACATTTTAAGTTATAGTTCTAAACTTTGTTATTCTTTTTGTAAGTGTTTTATACGTGTTATTTTGACGGAATTCAGTAAAGGTTGCTACAGTGTCTCATATAGAAGACAAGCGTACACATTGAATGGCAGTGCAACTAAAGATGGTTTGTAAAACTGCTAGGCTGTATTTGAGTTATGGATGGTAATAATGACCATAAAATGGAGGCATTTGGAGATTTTGTGTGGGGAGTTAGCTCCCTCATCTCACCATCTAATTACCTTTAAAGCCTTCACAATGTAGGCTTTTTTCCGAAGGACATACTGGCAATATGTGTAGTTCATACAAAGGTATAAGAGGGGTGGGATCCCATAATGACAGTAAACTACGAGGGGTGGCTCAAAAACAGCCAAAAGCTAAGTCCTGCACCCAAAGAGTGTACCAATATGTGCGGTAAATTTAAAAAATCACAACAAACAGAAAATGGATCTTCTTGTTTGGACCTTCAAAGGTTTCGAATCCTAGGGTGAAAAATATGAAATGGTGATCTGATACCATGAAGAAGAGAGGCAGGCACATGTCAGTGGAAACTATGCTTATGATATCATATGATTTAGTCAACTGCCAAGACAGACTGCTCTCTCAGTTGCAGAATAAAACAATCATAGTTCCCTCCACTCCCGGGGAAGTGCCAAGGTTAGTCTATTGAACCATCAAAAGGCTCAAACCGGTGAGACCCCCTTTACATGTACTGAATCTGACAAATCTTTGAAGCCAAAGAACTATCTGTATACATATGGAACATATATTTGTGGGTAAAGCAATAGAATGTACGTACACAGCACTGACAATATGTTACCTAGAGTACCATATCGACATTTTGAGAAGTTATCCATAGAGATATGAAGCAATTTTCATAACTTTATCTAAGAAGACAGATATATTAATGCCTGAGATGACCCAGCATTCCTAGGTGGTATGTGCCATAACTACACACATATATAAAGGTAGGCTAACCTAGAAATGGAAAGAATAAAGAAAAATCAATAACTAGGAATCTTTGAATGAGCCGACATTGCAAAACCAAGCTAGGGATTGAGCCTGGTAAAAGAAAAAAAGCGAACAGATAAACATCTATATCATAAAACAATTAATTGTTTGCTCACAAAGAGAAAATAGTCTGTCTGCAAATATAGGGAAACTAGCAGACTATGGATATAAAAAGTCTGGGGAAAGTCACAGCGGGTACTATTCCATATTGCTTCGTAATTAATTTACATGCATGGGCAATGGAAGAATTTGGGATTCTCACTTGAAACCCCAATATGTACATGTCTCTATAAAGTACATTACTATTTATTTATTTAAAAGATTTTAAAAAGGGCACAGCTGCTCAACAGAGTTTCCCAGCGCTGAGCAGGACAAGCGAGGTTGCAGCTAGTTGGAGGAGAGGAATTAAGCTTGAATATAAGGGAAGGTCTTCAGCTTTTTACAGAAGGCTAAAAGAGACTGGCAGATCCTAAGTTCCAAAGGAAGAGAATTCCACAGCTTATGTCCAAGGTACAGTACTCTCATACGGGTCCGCCGCACTATGGAACTGATCGAAAATGGCGGGAGGGTAGGTAAGGCTTGGTAAGACTTTGAATGTACGAGGGTGCCAAGCCATGCTGAACTCGAAATATATCATATAAGGCCTTGAACTCAATACATTGTTTTCCTTCAGCCAGTGAAGTTGATGGAGCAGAGGATAGACAGAGGCGTGGAGAGGCAACCAAAAAAGCAGGCGAGTAGCTGGATTTTGAATGAGTTGGAGACGAAAAACGGATGCTTTGTCCATGCCCAAGTACAGTACATTGTCATAATCAAGTCTGCAGATCACAAAAGCCTGCAATACGGTTCTTTGGGCTGCAGGTGGAATTAGCCAAAGGAATTTGTTTTGCCATTTAAGGACCGCAAAGCAAGCTGTGGTGACTCCAGACACTTGGGTTCCAAGAGAAAGCTTACTCTCAAACCCAAGTTCTTAACCTTCGGGACCGGAGCAGGTAAAGGTCCCATAGAGACGGGCCAATGACTAGCTCCCCAGAGTTCGGGATTGATCCCCAGGATGAGGACCTTGGTCTTCGAGCCATTCAGCTTTAAAGCACTGCTGGACATCCACAAGGAAATATTACACAGTCCAAGCTGGAGCAGTGAGAGGTCCTGATGCTGATCAGATGAAAGAGAGAAAATGATCTGGATATCATCTGTGTAGGAGAAGATGGTCAACTCAGATTTTTCTGCAATGTCCAAAAGGGGGTAAACATAGAGATTAAAAAGCAGAGGACTCAAAATTGAGCCCTGCTGTACTCCTGATGTTAAAGCTTCTGAGTTTGATTTAGTTGTATATGAGAAGACTTGAAAGGAGCGATCCTCTAGAAAAGAGATCATCCTCTGCAAAGCCACACCTAGAATGCCTGAGGCTTCAAGGCGATCCACCAGGATGGAATGAGAGACTGTGTCAAAGGCTGCGCTCAAATCCAATAGGACTAATGGACACAGTATGCATAAATTGGCCATGCTGTGTACAACCCAGTATAAATAACATGTTGCATTGCGACATCTTTAAGACATTAAACTAAATGCCAGCGGTGGTAATGCATCCAACAGTCACTGGAATGAGACCAATACATGCGGCCATCGCAAGTTGCTGGAATGAGCTCATAAAATGTTCACTGAACCAGGAAATCCCTTTACATATTTGAAAATGGATTTGGAGCTAACGTGGATAGTGTGCTATAAGAAATATTATGAACCACTCATGAAACTTCCATTAGTTGGACTCAGGTCACAAGTCCTAAAAAAAGAAGTACGGGACTAACCTGGTTAGGCAGTATGCAAGTGAAATCATGATGTCATGACACGTCACATTGCACAGGACATCACCTCAAGTGACCTAGCTGGTAGTGACATCACAAGAAGTGACATCAGATATTAAGACCTCACACATGTTTATCAGGTATATCATGAGTACATTGAAGCGCATTATGAGATTTAACAAATTACATTTGGCGTTGGGGTTGTGCCGAAAAAGTGGTGCAATCCTGATGCAATATATGGTCCTCAACTAATACATTTTTTTAAAACCCTACCACAAAGAAATTGGCAACAAGGAGAAGCATGGTAGTAGATCTGCCATACTTAATTGGTTGCAAAGTGTATATTTAATTTTTTTTGATTGAGTTAAGGCATCTGCTGAGAAGGTGCCCAGTACATCTCAGGGAATAGTAATAATTGTGCGATAACTCAGTGGTTAATGCACTTGCTGGAGAGATCTGTGTTTTGTAAAGTCCCAGATTTGAATCAAAGTAATAGAGAAGGTAAATGTGTCTCCTGCAGGGCACATCATCTAACACGCAGATGACAGATTTTTAATTTATATAGCTAGTACAGTGGGTTACTGCTTTTAACCCAGAGATCCTTTTGTTACCTTCAGTTTATAACTTGTAATCCTTTCAAAAGACCACCGTGAGTTACGAAGGGCATGTGACACATACACGTTGTAAGTCTCACTGTCTCATGCAACTCATCTTGTACATTGATTTACACATGTACATGATTTACTGTCAATGTATAATGTGTATGTTATATAAAGAGCTCTGACACCCTGCATTGGGTTGCATAGCTCTATAAAATAAATAAAATAGTGCTATTGAAATTGTTATTTGTGTAATTACCAGGACAGACCAACATACCTGATATTCCTAGAGTGCATGCCTCAATTATGTACAGGGTCTGAACAAAGGCAAAAGCTGCCTCTTTTAAGTACTTATAAAGAGATAACAAGCTGTGTGACCTTGTTTCCCTTATGTGGCAGTTACATTTAAGTGTAAGGTTTCAGGCTGCCTCCAGTCAGGATATTCAAACAAAAGTAGGCCTGATGGCCCCTCAACTTCGGCCCAGCTGGAGGTGAAAATAAAGCTCCCTCGCTGCCTGCAAGTTGCTGCTGGGAACTGAAAGCAGACAACGTAAGGCAATGCTGAATATGTCCTGGTGCCTGTAAATTATACCAGGACACATTCAGCATATTTTTGTGGGGCCTAATTTCTTGGCAGGGGTGATGGCGTCCACCCTGTGAAAAGAGTGGGTGGACTCCGTGTAACTGCGTGTACCACCGACTTGTACCCTAGTAGGACTTATGTTGTGCATACAGCACTTTCATGAAACCAATGAAACATCTTGCAAGATTGTTCCCTACAGACATGTGCAGTGCTTGTTGCCCTTTTTTTTGCTCTCCAGGTGTAAAATGATCAGTTATTAGATGTCTACAGGAAGTGTCAATGTTCCAATTTGAAATAATCATTTCAACAATTGAAAACATTTTAATTGTAGACCTTAATACATTCTTTATTGTAATGTTTTGCACCTTTTCTATTTATTAATGGTATTTGAGATCAGTGCATATTCATTCGGGTCAGCAAAAACATTGCAAAATAAAATTTTTATGTATAAGTATTTCTTGGGTTAGAAATAACAGAGTTCAAATGTGAGCAACTCTACTCCCTCCCATTTGAACACTCTTTGTGATCTACCCGTGAAAAGGGTCTGTATTTCCATGCACTTGAGGTTATCAAGACAAAGGACAGTGATAATTCTGGAGGAAGGTGGTGGCCCAGCCTATTATGGGATGGACTCTGAGGGTCCAATAAGAAAGAGGAACTACCAGGAGAATTGATAATGCCAGGTCCAATTCCCCCATTACAAGGACTTCCACACAGAGATTACAACTGATTACAGCAGTGGGCATCACTGGGGAAAGTAAATTGATTAGCAGTGTCTCTGAGGATCTCATAATTTTAATGGTATTGGTAAGTACTGTTACCACCTCCACCAGAATTCTAATGACATTGGCAATGGAGGCCTGAGAGGCGGTTCTTTTGAAACTGTGCATAACATCAAAGATCTCCCCAAGTTTGGAAAGAGTTCCAAAAAGAACAGGTGCAATTCTCCCAAAATCGTACTTCTTTTGGGAGAAAACACAAAAAAACACTTATTTTTGTGGGGAAATTGTTAGGAAATACATCTAAAAAAAAAATTATTTTGTGAACTTCTACTTCTATTATCTCAAAATTATATGTTCATATAACTCTATTTCAATAGGATTTTTGATTTCCTTCATAATAATAATTGTCTTTCCTGTTTCATACTTTTACTTGACTAGGGCATGTACATTTCTTACATCCAAAATGAGGTTTCATTTGTTTGTTTCTCCTACCAGATGGAATCAGTTTCTCGAAGATTCAAAAACACAATCAAGTTTCAGGTTGTTTGTTAATAGGTATTTTCTGGATTAATGAGAATTTAGACAATGTTTTTGCACACAGACTGTATGCATAACTGCTGTCACAGTAATTGTCATCTTCATGAATAACTTGTCCTATGTTTCCCAGATTAAGGGCCAAATTTATCTAAGAGTTGTGTTGCCCTTGCACCAGCAAAGCGGGGCGCAAGAGCAATGCAACTCTTAAGTTAGATTTATCAAGCCATGCAAGGCCACATTGTGTGGTCCTGAGTGGCTTGATAAATCTGGAGTCCCAAAATGCAGCTCAAATTGCGGCATTGCATTACTCTGCCCCAGGGAGGCATTCCATGGGTGGAGAATAGGTATACCCACGTATCCACCCATAGATTTCTGTGTACTCCCACATTTAGTATTACTGGTAGACATCAAAATGCATCAAAACGCTATGCCTTCCCAGGTAAGACGTAAAGAGGAGAAATATCTTTATTTCTCCTTGTTTTTTCCTCTTTCTATGTGTGCTGCAGTCTGAAGCAGACAGAAGAAGAAAATTCCTCAGGGGATTGTTTTTGTGCAGGAAGGTGTCTCTTCCTGTACAAAAAACATCCTGCTTACAATGCAGGTACCTGTGCACCATGGTGCAAAGGTGGCTGTGTTCATACTAGGCCGCAAATTTTGCGCCAGCGCAGGGAAAATATAGAAAACACAGTAAGATGATGGACGGAGCACTGGAACTTTTCAGACACCCCCACCCACTATAAGATCAGAGTTGAATCCATCATTGTTATTTAGCTCACTTTGCCACCCCAGATCAGTCTTGACCCTGTTCCTCATGGGAACAGTTCAGACCGAACTGCCTAGCAGGATCTTCCTTGGACTGGAAACAAGCATCCTGGGACCGGTTTCAGGGTATAACCTCTCATCAGCCAGGCTAGCTCGAGTCGAGTGGCAAAGTGAGCAAGGGATGCACTTCTGGACATACCCTGCCAACCTAGGTGAAACAATGCAAAAACAATAAGATGATGAATGGGGCGCCTCAACTTTTTTAGACACTCACTCCCAGTCACTTACGCTGGACTGTTCGCATGGAGAACAGGGTCAAGACTTATTTGCATATGGCTGTGTTTGAACTGAAATGGCATGGGGAGCAAAATAACGATGGATTTAGGACCAGATCACTGTACTGGAGTGAATGTCTGACATTGTTCAGCATCCTGTCCATCAATTGTTCATTTTAGGAAGAGATAGGAATGCACCATAATGGTAAATATGATGCATTCCTGCCCTTCCCATACATGCAGTGCAGCACAGCAAGGTGGCTTGCTGCTCTCTGTGATTGTTTTATATTATGCCCAGAAACTTTTTTCTATGTGCCATCTCTCCTATATCCTAATTTTCTTTATTGATTTAACTATTGTGCTGATTGTACTGCAATTTTTTGAGTTCGAAAATAGAAGTGGGCAAAGTTGTAAAAATCTCATCTTCAAAAATGTGTAAGTTATGTTTTTTAAGTGCAACACCTTTATAAATCAGAAAAAGGCAACAATATTTAAACAATGGGGAATAAAAAGGGACCATTAGCAGAAATGGCAGCATTTCTATTGCCACCAAGGGCCATTGGTACACAGCTCAGCAGCAATGCACTATATATTTCAGCTGTTCATAGTCTGACTTTATTGCCCACATTTGGAAATCGCAGGGTAGGACAATCAGAATCAGGAAAAGAGATGATGGGTATGTTCCCCTGCTCCTATTCAAATGGCAGTGGGGAACCACAATTCCCTGCAGTTGGATGTTCTACTCATGATAATTGGAATATCTGGCTACTAATAATGTCAGGGGTACATGAAGTAAAACTACACCAGCATCAGGAAAAAGTTAAACAAAATTCTTGCACTTCTTTGCAAAATATTAACCTTTTCCGTGCTCATGACGAGCTCAGCTCATCATGAGGCACGGTGCTCCGGTGCTCATGACAAGCTGAGCTCGTCATGAGCTGTGGAACGCTCACACGCAGGGATAATGCTCCTGCTGTGCTGAACGTTCGACGGGTATGGTAATGATGAGCTCCGCTCATTATGAGCACACGAACACTGTGCCTCATGACGAGCTCAGCTCGTCATGAGCACGGGGAAGCTGTGCGTGCACCACGTCCCCCAGCACAGCGGGGGAACTACCCCCGCTTCGAAGGGGTTAAATTCCCCAAATTCACCCAACCTTTGCTGGTGTGGAATATAACTTTGCTCACCACTAATAAAGACAACAATATTTCAATTAAATACTAAAGCCAGCTTTCATTGCCTATAGTTAGAGTTACTGGAAATCACAGATGTAAATTCAAATACCATCTTCCTGTCTCTAATTGTAGACCCAGATATTGATGCACATGCCAAATACATGTGTTCTGCAGTATGCATTGTGTTTATTATATACAGTTTATAAATCTTTAATGCCACCAGGCCTAAAATTCAAAATATGCCACAGATATGAGTAGAAAACATAAAAGTAGAAACAGCTCTTGCAAAATATGTGATTCTTCAATGCAATCCTCTAAGATGCCTTGTAACAAAATATCGGGAAAAAAATATTGTGATGCCAAAATATTGCAACAAGAATATCGAGAACCAAAATATTGAGTTTACATAATGTGGGACAGATTCAGATCTCGTCGGAAAGCCTCTGACCTACAAGCCCGTTGGCCTGTCGGAGTCCTCACCATAATCTATATGGACAGCGCTTTACGCAATCAGGATTATGATGCTCGGTTTCTGGCAGGCTTTCCATGCCAAGCTTTCCGACATGGATGAACACAACCTCACATTTCCCTTTGGGAGCTTGTGCTAAGGCCTATTTATGGCTGTAGCACATGCTCCCATAAGGAAATGTGAGTAAGCGAGTGCACCATGTGCTGTCACATCATATTTAGGCAGTGAGGACCACCGACCAGAGGTCTGTCAGACCTGTATCCGCGATGGTGTCGTCCACATGACAATGTTAAAGCCCCACAGTATGTAAACTGCAAAAATATCATACACTACAATGTGGACCAAAATATCATATATGTAACATAATATTTAATACATTTTAATTATTCAAGTTTTAGAAATATATAATAAAAATAAATGTTTACAAATATTAATAGTTTTTTAAAAATAAAAATATTGTATACCATTTTAAAATTGTAAACTATAAATATTAAAACGTCATTGCATTAAAGGTATTAATAATAAAAGGATAAACACACTAATAAATATATACATAACAAAAAACTATCTTAAATTATATTTGTTTTCAAAATTTAATCAACGCATATTCATTTATATAAATAATTAAAAATGTAATACAAAAAATAAACAAAACAAAGTAAATATTAACAAGAATATGTTCAGCTTTGAAGGAGTCAGACTTACTATTTCCTCTCCAACGTAAAGAAAAGTAGGGAACGTGTTACTCTTTGGAGAGGTCAAAATTACTATTTCAGCATCAGCAAAACTCAGTGAAAGTGCTGGACTCTATAGAGGTCAGATATAGTATCCCCACTGCAATGTAAGCAAATGCAGGGAAAGTGTTAGACTCTGAAGGGATTGGATTTACTATTCCCACTCCAATATAAGCAACAGTAGGGAAAATGTTGCATTTTAATATTCCCACTTCTAGTAATCAAAAGTAGGAATAGTGTTGGACATAGGAGTGGTTAGATTTACCTTTGCCTCTATGGTTCGAGCAATAGTAGGGGAAAGGATTACATTTTGAGGGGACAAATTTACTATTCCCACTCAGACAGAAGCAAAAGCAGGGAAAGTTTTGTGGTTTGTAGAAGTTAGATTTAGTATTCCCACTTCAATCTGAACAAGAGTAGGGAACGTTTGGAATCTAGAGGGGTTCAATCCCCACTGCAGCGTAAGAAAAAGCAGAGCTAGTGTTGTACTTTGATGAGGTTAAACCAACTTTTCCACTCCAATTTAAACAACAGTAGAGAAAGTCTTTGAATTTGGAGAGGATTGATTTACTATTCCAACTCTAGCCAAAGCAACAGAAGGGAAAGTGTTGTAATTTGGAGGGGTGAAATTTACTAGTTCCACTCCAACGTAAAGAAAAGCATGGAAAGTTTGTGACTCTGGAGGTGTTAGATGTACTATTTCCATTTCAACATAGGAAAAAGTAGGGAAAGTGTTGGACTTTGGAGGTGACAAAGCTTTCTGTTTCAGCTCCTATATTCGCTGAATATAAATCAAATTAATTCTGATTTAAATACCATTTTTTATTACAAATAAGTTTAAAAAATGATTAAAAAATGACAAATATTTCAAATAAAAACACGTCCTTCCCTAATACCTACAAAAGCAAACATCTGAAAATAATTTAAATGAATTTTAAAAATTATTAAATTTAATCATCATTCATAGTAAATCATTAAATAATACTATTGTAATTAAATATAAATAAAAAGGAATAACAATCAATCACTCCATTCACATATTGATTCATCAAATAATATATTAAATCAAGTAACAATAATCATTAAAAAAAGTAATTTTTATTTTAAATATCTTCCCACTGTAATGCTAGTTAATAAAAAATTAAATATAGTTTATAAAAAATATCAAAAATGTAATGCAAATATTAATATAAATCTATTATCATTTAAAGGAACAATAACTAATATTCATCATATTAATAAAAAAACTATATTTTACATTACCTTGTTAAATACAATAGCAATCGTTATGGGGGTATAATAGTATGTATGATATTGCATCACAGAACTTAAATACAATATCTGTGATCTTAAGCTGTCATGCATCAGCACTCCAACAATGAGCGCTGACAACTTCTAAATAAACACCATTCCCTTTGATCACAGAACTTGCTGTTCTTTCCAGAATTGTTTTTAGAGTTTGTAGATAGTGTCATACAGTTTGACACGAAGGAGACCTAGAGTTCCAAAAAGACGAGCCATGCCTCACGCATCCTTAACCCTGGACAAGGAACCACTGGATGAGGTTGTTGTAAAATAAACTATCATGATACATTAATATGCCAATGATCCTGGTATTTCTAGGGATTTTTCCCACAAACTCCATTGCTAACTTTTTTTTGCGAAGCAAAAATCCGAACAACTCAGAAGTGAATACTTACAGTTCCTGATAACTTACAAGGCTACCACTGACTGAAACAATCAAAAACCACATCTGGGATACTTTGACTAGTGCTATATGACCATTTAAGGTGCATCCAACCATCCTGCTTCATCTATCTTAGACAACACCCTGTCCATGGAAAAAGACTACAAGGTTCAACAACTCTACCACATAGCGGTTTGCCCCTGTAATACAATCATTAATCTTGTGCAGGTTGAACTTCCTTTCTGGTGAGCACATTCTATACCGACGTGTTGTTAATGCAAAAAGATCGGTTTACATTTCCCCCTTACAGTGTGGTAGTTACTGCTTCCCTCCTTTGGTGAGAGGGTTCCACTGTGTGGGTGATCATCAAGGAGGTGAGGAGTACACATCTAGGTGCAGTGGTGGAAGACGCACCAAGGAATACACTTGATCATAGGGGTCTTCCTCCCTCACCCTCCTATGGGGCAATTTGGTCCCCTGTCTAGGGAATGTACGCTGCACAGCAGTGGAGCATGATCTAGATCACCACACAGAGTGGAACTCTCTCACCAAAGCTTGGTAAGAGTGGAGCCCACTTTCTTTCCTTTAGGTCCTGATGAATACCATGGACCCTAATGGGCCAACTGGCAGAAACATGTCCACCACACTCACCACAGTGGGGGGACAGTGGAATCCCCATCACGCAGACCACTTATTTTAAGTACCATATAAATGCCAGTTATATTAAAGTTTCCCAATGAGAGAAGAAGACATGGACACCATTTAGGGGTTGCTAGGGGTCACAGCTCTGGAGCTACCAAAACTTGACTTGCCCCTTGCCACCCCTGGCATTGCCTTTGTGATCATGATCTCAGGGGTGGCAAAATCAGTGGCAAGAACATAGGTGTGGCTCACACCTATGGGTGTTGGGGCTCCAATCTCCTTCTTGTCTGCCCTTTTTGAAGTTGAATACTGCCAGACAGGGCAGATGTCTGGTTGTGAAAGACTAATTTGAGACATGTCAATAGAATTCCTGGAAAGCAATCCACCCATACTTTTCCATTGGCTTTTTGATTTTTCACTCTTATTGTCCTGCTCTCCATTAAATGTTTTTATATGTGTTAGTCTATCTGTCTAGTCTTTGTCTCTCCCATGGAGCATAGACTGTTACCATCTCTCTCAGTAGTTCCTTTTATCCTTAGACATATGCCTGCATTTCAGAGACTTTTCTTCCTAAATGCACTCCATGACAGTACATACGCTTCCCCAATTCTCTGGGTTTTCCAACTTCTACCAGCACATTTAGTTTTTGGAACAATATAAACATGTAATTATCCACAACAAAGCATTATCTTTTGAGCCACTCTTACATATACTATACCTTTTATCCAACTTCACTCTTTGAGCTGCTCTCCTGTGTACTTTACCTCCACATTACGCTCTCTCTTATTTGTTTACTTTAACCCACTCACATTGATCTGTCTCCATTTTCTTCCCTATGGGGCACTACATCTTGCTTCCCCCACTTATGCCCTCTGTGTTGCTTTCCCCGCATGCAGTTTGTTGCTCCTACCCAGTCTCTGTGCTGCTTCTCCGTTCTTCAGTTGCTCCCCCATCATCTAATATTCCACTCTGTGTTACTTTCCACACCTGCATTCTTCCCCGCTGTGTTCTACCTCGAACCTCTCATGTTACTTTTTTGTTTACAATACAACTTGTATCAGTATAAAAACAGAAAAAAACACCAATGTCATTTTGTAGGCACGTGCATGCTCGGTGGAGGCATCTACAAAATGGTCCAGCCAGCTGTGTAGACTTACTTCCTGGGGTTAGCCATGTTGGGCGGTGTTGGAACTTGGGGTAGCCTGGCCTAGGGCAAGACATACATTTCAGAGGCACAGTGTAAAGGTTGCAGACCACCCAACAGTAAAGCCACGCAATAGCACTCAAAAAGAAAACGCTACACCAAAAATGTGGAAAAATAAGTACTGCTTTATAAAAATAATATTCTCTTTGTTCTCAAAATATATAGCTTAGAACATTTCAGGTTACTTTAGAATCAACAGTTACACCTTTTAGATTACTAGCAAATTATCATTTAGATTCCAAGTTGCATCACAATTGTCAGGAAATCAATAAAGGCACATTCAAAGTATCAAATTGCCACACTAAACAGTATTAGCAGTACATCTCATTAAGCTCTATAATTATTTACATTTCTCTACTATGCCTTCCTATGACTTCCAAAGTAGCAATGTCAGCATTTTACATTAGATCAGACCTTTAGGGATCCTTGTTTTGACAACCATACAATTCCCCTTTCTAGGCTTGTCACCTTCCCAATTAAAGAACAGTTATTCCTTGGATGAAGCCTGAACTCTTCTAGCAAAGAGGTTTCCTTTACTTCCTCCTCCCTTCTGTTAGCTGATAAGATGACCAATCTAATTAGCACCACATTATATTCAGGCCTTCCAGGGTTTCCAAAGAGCGCTTCACTCTCTTAAATGATCACTTTATTCCCCTTCTGTTCAGGACTCGCACCCCTGCCCTCTCGCTACTCTCCTTACTTGCACTTGATGGTCCGGTATTGCCAGAGAACGAGTGGTGAAGACCACGTGACAGGTTAACGATGCCCAGCCCCGGCGAGGCTCACCGGCCTCCAGGGCACCTCAGCTCCTCTCTCCCGCTCAAGCCAGCTCCTCTGGCGGTGCACGAGCGGAGAAAGGATTTTGACAGCTTCCCCCGACAGGCAATCGACTTCTTCACTTCTCCCCTCTCGCTCGCGCCGGCTCTTTTGTGTGGCGCTCGAGCAAGGGAGAGATTACCTCACCGGCTGCAGCGGTAACCGGCGCTCTGGGAAACCCCTCTGGCGCCTCTCCTCAGCGCCGATCTCACGGAACACTCTTCCAGCGGGCATGCGCTGTAGCGCTCGGCTGGCGCCGCCTTCCACTGCACTCGCTCACAGAGCAGACGCTTTACTCCTGGGCCTGCCTACTTCTTCTGCCCCTCCTTCCGGGGATTTCAGCATCAACCAAGCATGCGCGAAGGTGCCGATCCTTAGTGTCTCACCGGGCTTTCCCTCGGCAACCGAGAGTTGCACAGCCACACAACAGAAGCGCGGAAGGCGCCCCTGGGGTCCCGCTCACGGCGAGCTCAACGCCCACTGCCCCTTCCAGATGGCGCTCAACCACGGAGCTAGGACAGCTCACCAGGCGCTGGCTCCACTCCTCAGTAAGTGAGAGGTGACTCCCTGTGGGATGATTGGATGAAGGGAACAGACGCTGAGTCCAGGGCAGTCTGGTATTGAAGCCCAAATTAAAAGGTGGGGGCCACAAGGATTAACCCTACACTGGTTGAGTGAACCACAGCAGGATTCCTTTCACTGGGCAGAGGACTGCGCTCCGCAGCACTGCAGTCTCCTTCTCCTCAAGACTTCCCCTATAAGGTTTAGGCAAGGGGCAAGCTAGGCGCCCAGGGTCTCCAGTAACCTCTTAACAGCGGGGTCAGGACAAGTAACTCAAAAGGGGGATAGTGAGGTGATCCAGTAAGGCAGCTTCCCTATCCAGGAGGTCAACCCTAAGTCTAGCCTCTTCCCACCCTTAGCTACAACCTGTCCTCCAGCTGACTCTCTCAGGTAGACCAAATGGCTGCCCCGCATTCCGCCTTATATAGGCTGACCCTCAGTGGTCTAGAATGGACCAGAAGGTTCTAGAACGCCCTATGCTAGGCTATGGCCAAGTTCTGAGTGTGACAGTTAGGGCAGTTGGTAGCCACCATTTTGTGTGGTACCAACCTTCCTGTCAGAACAGGCCTCTGGGCCTGAGGTGAAAAATTATGAGGGGGGAAAGAACACCTATCCCCCTGGCCAACACCTATAAAAAGTCAGTGGACAAAAAATTATCAAGGGTATGAGGGGCAAAAAGGGGACAAAATAAATAATAAATAGGAGGGACTACGTCAAAAAGCCAGACAGGTCTAACACGCGTCCCCCCCAGCTGAAAGTGGGAAGAACTACCCAACCCCTTGGGAGTCCTCATCACTAAGGCGGAAATACCTGGAGAGACCGTCTGCATTGGCGTGGTCCACTCCAGGCCGATGTTCCACCCGGAAGTCCATTCCCTGTAGGGAGATGGACCACCTCAACAACTTGGGATTTTCCCCCTTCATTTGCATCAGCCAACGAAGGGGTCGGTGGTCAGTCGGAACCAGGAAGTGCGAGCCAAAGAGGTATGGCCGCAGCTTCTTCAGAGCCCACACCACCGCAAAAGCTTCCCTCTCAATGGCACTCCACTTCTGTTCCCGGGGAAGCAGTCTCCTGGATAAGAAGACTACAGGCTGATCCAGGCCCTCTTCATTTAGTTGCGATAACACTGCCCCATTGCCATGTTCTGATGCATCTGTTTGGACAATGAACTCCTTGGAGAAGTCTGGGGCCTTCAGGACCGGTGCCGCACACATCGCCTGCTTCAATTTCTCGAAAGCTTGCTGACAAGCTCCCGTCCAAACTACCCGTCGAGGTTGTTTCTTGGAGGTGAGCTCTGTGAGGGGTGCTACAATAGTGCCATACCCCTTCACAAAGCGACGGTAGTAGCCTGTGAGGCCCAGGAAAGCTCGGACCTCAGTCTGTGTCTTGGGGGGTTCCCAGGCCATGATTGCCTCAATCTTCGCCTGCAGGGGCTGCACAGTCCCCCTACCCACCAAGTGTCCAAGGTACACAACCGACCCCTGCCCAATCTGGCATTTGCTGGCCTTGATTGTCAATCCAGCTTGTCTCAGGGCCTGGAGAACTGCTTGCAAATGCTGCAGATGGTCCTCCCAACTGCTACTTAAGACAGCAATGTCATCCAGGTAAGCAGCAGAGAAACTCTCCATTCCAGAGAGGACCTGGTTCACCAGCAGCTGAAATGTGGCAGGGGCGTTCTTGAGCCCAAAGGGCATCACACAGAACTGGTAGTGTCCCTCAGGCGTGGAGAAGGCTGACCTTTCCCTTGCTCCATCTGTCAAGGAGATCTGCCAGTACCCTGAAGTGAGGTCAAAGGTATTCAGATATTGGGCAGCTCCTAGCCAATCAATCAATTCATCCGCCCTAGGGATCGGATGAGCATCAGTCTTTGTCACTGAATTCAGTCCTCGGTAATCCACACAGAACCTCAGTTCAGGTGTGATGCCTGGTGGTGCGGCTTTTGGCACGAGCACCACCGGACTGGACCAAGGGCTGTTGGAAGGTTCAATAACTCCCAGCTCTAGCATCTTGGCAACCTCTCCATGGATGCTAGCCTTCACCTTGTCAGACAGCCGATAGGTCTTCGACTTCACTGGTGGGCTGTCTCCTGTGTCCACGTCATGGGTACACAGGTGAGTCCTTCCCGGGACAAGGGAGAACAACGAAGAGTACTGCTCCAGGATCTGGCGGCAGTCCTCCCGCTGCTCAGGAGTTAGAGTAGGAGAGAGAATCACTCCCTCCACTGACCCATCCTTCTCTTGAGACGCAAATAGATCTGGGAGAGGTTCGCTTTCCGCTTCCTCCTCCCCGTCAGTCACCATCATCAACATCACTTCGGGCCTCTCATGGTGGGGCTTGAGACGGTTGGCATGCAGCACCCGTAGGGGCTTTCGAGGGGTCTTAAGGTCCACCAGGTATGTGGCCTTACCCTTCTTCTCCAACACCTCAAAGGGGCCTGTCCAGCGATCCTGGAGGGCGCTAAGCTCTCCAGGCTCCATCACCCACACTTTCTGTCCAGGCTCCAATTCCACCTGGTGAGCATTGTGGTCATACCACTCCTTCATGACTGCCTGGCTGGCCTCCAAGTTGTCAGAAGCTTGCTTCCACAACTTCGCCATTTGGCTCCTGAAGGCCAGCATGTAGCTCACCACATCCTGGGGGGGGTTTCCTGGGAGACTTCTCCCAACCATCCTTCACCAGGCTGAGAGGACCGCGTACAGGGTGCCCATACAGAAGCTCAAAGGGGCTGAAGCCCACTCCCTTCTGGGGCACTTCCCTGTAGGAAAAGAGTAAACAGGGTAGGAGGACGTCCTATTTCCTCCGCAGGCTTTCGGGCAGACTTCTGATCATGCCCTTCAAGGTCTTATTAAACCTCTCAACCAGTCCATTCGACTGGGGGTGATAAGGAGTGGTGAACCGGTAGGTCACTCCACACTCCTTCCACATTGCCCGCATGTAAGCTGACATGAAGTTGGTCCCCCTGTCAGACACAACTTCCTTGGGAAATCCCACTCGGGTAAAGATTCCCATTAGGGCTCTTGCCACTACAGGTGCAGTGACTGTCCTCAGAGGTATTGCCTCTGGGTACCGTGTGGCATGATCCACCAGAACCAGGATGAACCTGTGACCAGCTGTTGTTGGTGGATCCAAAGGCCCTACAATGTTGATGCCCACCCTCTCAAAGGGTGTGCTAACGACTGGAAGTGGTTCCAGGGGAGCCTTTAGCTTCACCCCTGTTTTCCCACTAGCCTGGCAGGTTACACATGTCCGACAGTAAGTGTTGGACGCCACTTTCATCTGAGGCCAGTAAAAGTGGAGGACAAGCCGTGCAAAGGTCTTGTCCTGGCCTAAGTGTCCTGCCAGGGGTATGGCATGAGCCAATTCCAAAAGAAAGGCTCGGTACTGTTGCGGGACTACCAAGGCCCTTGATGAACCAGGCAAGGGTACCTTGGGTTCACTGTAGAGGAGTCCATCCTCCCAGTAAATATGGTAGTGTCCCGTAACATCACCTGCTGCTTGGGCTTCAGCCTGTCGCCTCAGTCCCTCAAGGGTGGGGCACTCCCTCTGCCCCTTACAGAATTCCTCTCTGGTAGGACCTCCCTCCACATGCCACTCAGCAGGGATGGGTAAATCCTCCAGAGAGTCTACTTCCCCCTCCACGGACTCCTGGCCCACCACCGCAGGTGGCCGATCTGTCACATGGGGTGTGGAAGCCGGAGCAGGCTCTCTCTGTCTCCGGGTCTGTCCCTTCTTAGCAGCGGGTTGGGCCATTGTTCCAGGCTCCAACCCATGTGAACTCCCTCTCCGGGCAGTCACAGACCGTGTGCTTACACAGGCCCAGTCAGGTGTACCCAGCATCGCAGAATGCGTCCGGTATTCCACCTCTCTCCAAGTGTTGTGTTCCATGTCATTCCCCAACAGACAATCGACTGGCACGGCAGGGCTTACGGCAACTCGAAGTGAACCTGCAACCCCCTCCCACTCAAAGGGAACCTCAGCCACTGGATAGTGGCCCATTCTGCCGTCAGCCATCGCGGCGGGGTGGAGTACATTAGGAACAACCTGATCTGGAGACACCAGCTGACTTCTCACCATAGTCATACTGGCTCCTGCATCCCTCAGAGCCTCCCCTCTCTGGCCATTGATGGTAACCCATTGCCCATACTTTGTAGTATTTGGGGGCACCTGGATCTTTGGAACCATCTCCCGCTCTCCCAGGGACACTAAGGTGACACCCGCCCACTCACCCCCCTTATCTAAGGGCAACTCCTCCCCGAGCGCTACACTAGCTACTCCCGGTGACTTTCCTCCAGTGGGAGGGGGTGGTCTCTTTGGGCATCTGACATCCCCCTTATAATGTCCAACACCACCACATTCAAAACAGTGGAGAACCCTTGGCTGCTGGCTTTGGCCAGGATTAGGGTTTCTGGGCGGGTTTGCCCTAGGGGTGAAACCTGCTCCCTTCCCTTGGAAGTTATTTTGGGGACCTTTAGAGAACTCTTTCTTTTTCTCTCCCCCCTCCTTCTTCTGGGGGGCGCCCTGTCCGGCTTTTTGAGATTCCCCTCCAGTCCCCTTGGAGGACACCCGGGTACTTGCCCAGATGTCCGCCTCCTCTGCAAGCTTCCGGGGATTGGTCAGCTTGCTGTCCACCAGGTGTTGGCGCAGCTCGGGAAAACATTTCTCGAGGAGGTGTTCTCTCAAAAATAGATCGTACAGCCCCTCATAATCTTTCACCTCACTGCCCTTGACCCAACCCTCTAAGGCCTCCCTGGCGTAGTCAAGGAAGTCCACCCAGTTCTGGGTGCTTAATTTGTGGCTCCCCCTGAACTTCTGTTGGTACCTTTCTGGGGTAAGCCCGAACTTCCTTAACAACGCCAGCTTCATGGTGGGGTAGTTAGTTTGTTCCTCTGGTTCCAGGGCCAGCAAGGTATCCCGACCAGCAGGAGGCATGTACTTGTACAAACTACCCCCCCAGTGCTTCTCCTGCACCCCATGAACCCTCAGAGAAACCTCATAAGCAGCCAGCCACTTAGCCATATCGTCCCCCTGACTGAAGCTCGCTATCAGGTCTATTGGTAAATAGGGTTTGGTCTCCCTGGCTGTCTCCTTTGGTTCGCTGCCACCATTCCTTTCAGGAGAGGACCCCCTTCGCAGGCGTTTGGAGCTCCAGTTCCTTCAATCTAAACTCATGGAGCATCCTCCTCTCCTCCTTCCCCTGCTCCAACTTGGCCAACTCCCACCTCAACTGTCTTTTCTCCCTCCTATCGGTGAGCTCGGCTTCCGTTAAGCTTCCCCCAGAGGCGCTACTGCCCCTTCTGGAGTAGGACACTGGTCCTGGGAGTAAGTTTTCCCCCTCAGAGCGGAATAAACCTTCTACCCCCCCCCACCGTGTCCTGGTCTGCCTCTTCATCCTCCTCCTTCTTTTCTTGGTGTGCCTCCACCCAAGCCCTAAGACTGGTCTGGAGCTACCCCTTCCTGGCACCATGTTTGAAAAAAAACCCCATTTGCTGGCAGAACATTTTCAACTGTGACACAGAATAGACCTCTAGGTTTTCCAAAGAGAACTCCATTTTGAGTCAGGCAAACCTAGATAACACTCCAGAAATTGGAGAGTTGCAAGGGCAACCTAAAGCCACCTCCACCCACCACCAGGAACAAATTTGGAAAAATCAAAAAGACAAATTGGGAGGGCCGCAAGGAGAAAACTCCTGGTGTAGGTTTAGTGTATTACGTTGAATTACTATTGAGTAGCTGCATCCAAGTCAGTATCCCACCGCTAGGCACCAATCTGTTGGAACTTGGGGTAGACTGGCCTAGGGCAAGACATACATTTCAGAGGCACAGTGTAAAGGTTGCAGACCACCCAACAGTAAAGCCACGCAATAGCACTCAAAAAGAAAACGCTACACCAAAAATGTGGAAAAATAAGTACTGCTTTATAAAAATAATATTCTCTTTGTTCTCAAAATATATAGCTTAGAACATTTCAGGTTACTTTAGAATCAACAGTTACACCTTTTAGATTACTAGCAAATTATCATTTAGATTCCAAGTTGCATCACAATTGTCAGGAAATCAATAAAGGCACATTCAAAGTATCAAATTGCCACACTAAACAGTATTAGCAGTACATCTCATTAAGCTCTATAATTATTTACATTTCTCTACTATGCCTTCCTATGACTTCCAAAGTAGCAATGTCAGCATTTTACATTAGATCAGACCTTTAGGGATCCTTGTTTTGACAACCATACAATTCCCCTTTCTAGGCTTGTCACCTTCCCAATTAAAGAACAGTTATTCCTTGGATGAAGCCTGAACTCTTCTAGCAAAGAGGTTTCCTTTACTTCCTCCTCCCTTCTGTTAGCTGATAAGATGACCAATCTAATTAGCACCACATTATATTCAGGCCTTCCAGGGTTTCCAAAGAGCGCTTCACTCTCTTAAATGATCACTTTATTCCCCTTCTGTTCAGGACTCGGTCCCCTGCCCTCTCGCTACTCTCCTTACTTGCACTTGATGGTCCGGTATTGCCAGAGAACGAGTGGTGAAGACCACGTGACAGGTTAACGATGCCCAGCCCCGGCGAGGCTCACCGGCCTCCAGGGCACCTCAGCTCCTCCCTCCCGCTCAAGCCAGCTCCTCTGGCGGTGCACGAGCGGAGAAAGGATTTTGACAGCTTCCCCCGACAGGCAATCGACTTCTTCACTTCTCCCCTCTCGCTCGCGCCGGCTCTTTTGTGTGGCGCTCGAGCGAGGGAGAGATTACCTCACCGGCTGCAGTGGTAACCGGCGCTCTGGGAAACCCCTCTGGCGCCTCTCCTCAGCGCCGATCTCACAGAACACTCTTCCAGCAGGCATGCGCTGTAGCGCTCGGCTGGCGCCGCCTTCCACTGCACTCGCTCACAGAGCAGACGCTTTACTCCTGGGCCTGCCTACTTCTTCTGCCCCTCCTTCCGGGGATTTCAGCATCAACCAAGCATGCGCGAAGGCGCCGATCCTTAGTGTCTCACCGGGCTTTCCCTCGGCAACCGAGAGTTGCACAGCCACACAACAGAAGCGCGGAAGGCGCCCCTGGGGTCCCGCTCACGGCGAGCTCAACGCCCACTGCCCCTTCCAGATGGCGCTCAACCACGGAGCTAGGACAGCTCACCAGGCGCTGGCTCCACTCCTCAGTAAGTGAGAGGTGACTCCCTGTGGGATGATTGGATGAAGGGAACAGACGCTGAGTCCAGGGCAGTCTGGTATTGAAGCCCAAATTAAAAGGTGGGGGCCACAAGGATTAACCCTACACTGGTTGAGAGAACCACAGCAGGATTCCTTTCACTGGGCAGAGGACTGCGCTCCGCAGCGCTGCAGTCTCCTTCTCCTCAAGACTTCCCCTATAAGGTTTAGGCAAGGGGCAAGCTAGGCGCCCAGGGTCTCCAGTAACCTCTTAACAGCGGGGTCAGGACAAGTAACTCAAAAGGGGGATAGTGAGGTGATCCAGTAAGGCAGCTTCCCTATCCAGGAGGTCAACCCTAAGTCTAGCCTCTTCCCACCCTTAGCTACAACCTGTCCTCCAGCTGACTCTCTCAGGTAGACCAAATGGCTGCCCCGCATTCCGCCTTATATAGGCTGACCCTCAGTGGTCCAGAATGGACCAGAAGGTTCTAGAACGCCCTATGCTAGGCTATGGCCAAGTTCTGAGTGTGACAGTTAGGGCAGTTGGTAGCCACCATTTTGTGTGGTACCAACCTTCCTGTCAGAACACGCCTCTGGGCCTGAGGTGAAAAATTATGAGGGGGGGGAAGAACACCTATCCCCCTGGCCAACACCTATAAAAAGTCAGTGGACAAAAATGATCAAGGGTATGAGGGGCAAAAAGGGGACAAAATAAATAATAAATAGGAGGTACTACGTCAAAAAGCCAGACAGGTCTAACAGGCGGCATCAGAGATGCTGGGCTGGAAGGCTAAACCATTGACAAAGACAGTGGGCCCCAAAGGCAAGACCTACTGACTTTTCCAAAGCTTGTTTTAAATCATGCACTGCTAAACATCTATTACTCGGCTCCAAGATGTCCACGGGTGAACGGGCATTCTACAAATATACGTTATGTTATGTTTATGCTCTAATTGTATCACAGCCAAAGTATCTTAGAAAAAGTCCGAATATTCTTCCTGAAGAAAATGGGACAGAATAGCTGACTACCCACCTGAGCTACCAGGAATAGTTATCTGGTATTGTCATTTGTGGGCTTTGTATCATATCTGACCCATGACCCACAAACATTAGCCCTGCTCAGTGTGGAGTCCATACTGGGCCAGTCTCGAAGTTGCTCAGAATTTTTACTGTGTAAATAAACAAAGGAGCACTGTTACTTTCATCTTGAGGCCTTGCTGTAGAGATTTTGAAGGTGTTGCCTTCCTGCCCATTTTGTGTTCCTTTTTAGGTCTTGACTACCAGGCAGTGAAAGATAACTCTTTGGGGAAAGACCTATTGCCAGCTTACAGTGGGCTTAGAGACAATTCATTGCTTACCATTCTTTGGCTTTATCTTCACTCTCATTTGCTTGCTTTTTATTTGTTGGAATGTGTGGACTTTCCTTCCTCTTCTTGAGTTCGTTCCTTCCCTGGAGCATGGCCTCATTACTTGTGTCCTTCCACTGCTTAATTTTTATGCACTACATTTTTCTTTTTGGCGAAGGACTCTATGAGAGTGCACGTGTTGTTCAGCCTTTTCCCTTATATCTGTCTCTTTCCCCTTTGCTCTCCATGTTGCTCTTTCTCATCTGTGTGCTTCCCACTTCCCCCATGTTGTGTTTGCTTTGTGTGCCTTTGCCCCCATGGCAAACCTCAGCCTCAAAGAAAACGTTACCAAGACAAAAAGACAGCCGAGTACCAGCTTTCCCGAATAAAGAAAGTGAAAATATCCCTCTCAGAAAGAAGTTCAGAGCTGCTGTTAAAACCCTCAAATTCTCAGATCCGGATGGTGACAATGTAATGCTACATAGCTCCTCAGACTGCATGGTTACCCACCTTAAAGGAATCCTACATGTTGCAGCATGCCTCAGTCAGCAATATGACCACATCACCCCTATATTGATGATACTCTACTCAATCTAATTGGCAGCCTGCACTTCAAAAACAGCTGTATCATGAATACAAGCCATCATGCTCAGCACCCCTGCAAATCTGGTTGACAGGCACACCATTTTGTCAGGTTCCTGCATTTAGCGCCTACCTAATCTTTAGAAACTACATATCCCATGATCCTAGCTGGGAGGAAGCATATAGTGTGGTCGTGCAGGAAGCTCGTTGCAAGTAATTCATAGTCCTATGTTTGTGTTTCTTGTCGTGTCTGGAGGTCCGGCATTGTTCGTGCTGTTGCTGCCAAAAACGAAGCGGGAGCGCTGATTCCTGCTCCGCTCCAACTTGAAGGTATTGTTTCATCTAAACCGGGAAGGAGCCCTGGCCTCGGGCGCCTGCCGGCGATATCGTCACCTTCGCTTTCAAGAAGACGCGCACCGTTTGGATGCGTGTCAACTTTCAAACCCGGCTCCTCGGGGTTTGTGAATGATTCCCGGAGCTTAGCGGCGGCTGCTGCAAGCTACCGTGGTTGTTTGTTAAATCGAGCTTGCCTTGTTCCGTTTTGTCCGGAGCATAGTGGTGGGCTCACTACCTGCTACCGGCGAGGGATATTATCTTGGTTTGTTTACATAGCGGAGCGTAGTGGCGGTCACAACCACACGCTGCCGGTATCAAGGATATTGAAGTGATAACTTTGGTTTGTTTACATAGCGGAGCGTAGTGGCGGTCACAACCACACGCTGCCGTTATCTTGGATAAAGACTTTGTCTTCTGTTGTGTGCACCAACAGTTATAACATTGTAGAACTGAAGAAAGTGTTTAAAGTTTACAAGGGGACATAAATTGTACAAAGAGTGTGGAAAAGTGGTATTTACTGCAAACACGTATTTGAAATATTCAGACTATGAACTTGTGCCTATCTCAAAGAAGTATTTAGAGGAACATATTCATTAACCAGGGAGGGATCAATAATTATAGGTTCTGTTCCACATGATATGGTGTGTATTCTCACAGGGCGTATATTTCCAAGAGCAGGTACCTGTGTAAGATATATGTGTTAACCAGTGTCTCTCCTTGCAGGAAACAGAACTGTTAACCCTTTAGACTTGTTGGCGGACAGTGTACAGCCACAAAAGGTATTCAGTGGTCTATTGAGTTATTGTGAGTAGTAAGAATATTGGCAGGTGTTATAAAGCTTTTGTTCTGTCATTTCAGATCCCTTGTCCCTGCTGACCCCTACCCGTCCCCGGTCTCTTCTCTCTATTTATCCCTCGCCTGATGGTTCGAACCCCCTGTGTATAACATTCAGGGGGTTGGTAACGTCAGGAGGTGGACCCCTTTGTTCATCAATCGGTTCCCGATTGATGAACAGGTCCTGACAGAATTACTTGCCCAAGATATATGCTCCACCTGACACGGTTGTTGAACAAACATGGCTACCCTAGAGGAAGTACTACAAGCATTGGTTATAGTCCAACAAGAGTTGGTGGCTTCAAGAGCAGAGGCTACTGCCTCAAGAGCAGAGGCCACAGCTTTAAGGGAAAGAGTGGATAGGCTTGCTGGTAATCCCTTTGATGCTGCTACGCTCAATCCTCGCATACAAGTAACTGTACCTCCTCCTATCCCATTGGCAAGCCCTGAGAGATATTCTGGGGATTCTTCTAAGACGCAGATATTTCTCACTCAGATTATGATGCATTTCTCTTGCAAACCTGCTTCTTTTCCCAACCACCATTCAAGGGTAGCATTTGCCATCTCTTATATGATAGGAGATGCAGCCAGTTGGGCGGTCCCACTAGTAAGGAGAGATGATGCCATTCTTTCTGATTGGGGGGCTTTCAGGACGGAGTTTGAGAGGGTGTTTGATCGAAGAGCCACTACGTTCCGGGCAGATAAAGAATTAATGGAGTTGAGACAAGGACGTAACGAATTAATTACCTATTTAACATCCTTTAATAGATTGGTGGCCGAGTCATCCTGGCCTGAAGAGAAACAGATGTCCATCTATTATCAAGGGTTGCGGGATGGGATGAAAGATGTCATAGCACAAATAGACCCCCAACCCACTACCTGTGCAGGTATGATTAACTTATCCTTGAGACTTGATGGCAGAATGTCCGAGAGGTCTGGTGACAGGAGAAAATGGGACAGAGGATCCTCTAGGCCAGAGTACTTCGGTAAGAAAGGGCCATCCTCCATAGGGGAGAGCCATGAACCAATGGAGATAGGGGCAGTGAGAGCACCCTTGACCAGAGAGGAAAAAGAAACCCGTAGAACCCAGGGGCTGTGTATGTACTGCGGACGAAAAGGACATTTCGTGAGAGAATGTCCTTCCAAGCCAAAAAGTACAGGGAGTTGGGTCAAGAAAAGGTTAGCAGTTTCCACTACCGAGTCGTATGACAAGAATACGGATGATAGGGATGATCAGACACCCCTAAAACTGCCTTCATTGGTCTGTGATGTGCTTCAGGAATCAGTGTCACATATCGTATTGTCCATGTGTTTGGAAAGCCATTTAGTTGGCCACCAAGTACTGGTTATGATTGATTCTGGTGCCACGGGCAATTTTATAGATAGCGGACTGGTCACATCCCTAAATCTAACACGAATTTCCAGGGCACACCCAGAGGAGGTATGGGCTGTAGACGGGAAACCTTTAACATCTGGAAAGATTACTGAACAGACCGAAGAGGTGTTGTTGGTGGTAGAACTACCAGAAGGGGAACATCGAGATAAATTAACCCTCAACATAATCGAGGCTCCTCAATATGAGGTAATTTTGGGTATGCCATGGCTTTCCTATCATAACCCTGACATTGACTGGAAAGAGAAAAAATTGAGGTTTCTTTCAGCAGGGTGTCAGGAGCATATGTCAGTTCGTCCTGTAACTCAGGCTAGAGAGTTGTCTACTCCCTTTCAGGTGGCGACCGCGGCCGAAAAGGAAGTGGCTTTACCAGGGGCTTATCAGTCATTTTCTGATGTCTTCAGCGAACAGCTGGCTAATGAACTACCACCTCATCGTACATATGACTGTTGCATTGACATGGTTGAGGGTGCCATGATACCCACATGTCGGGTGTATGCGTTATCTGTGCCTGAAACCAAACATCTCAAAGAATATCTAACACATTATCAAGATATAGGCTTTATCCGCCCTTCCAAGTCCCCTGCGGCCTCTCCCCTATTTTTCATAGCGAAAGCTAATGGTGAGTTGAGGGCTTGTGTAGATTACAGGATGCTGAATAAAAACACTGTCCGTAACAGGTACCCTCTCCCCCTCATTCCTGTGCTATTAGACCAAGTACGAAAGGCCTGCATATATACTAAGTTGGACCTTCGGGGGGCATATCACCTTGTGAGGATGAGGGAGGGTGATGAATGGAAGACGGCCTTCAAAACATGCTATGGGTTGTTTGAATACATGGTTATGCCGTTTGGATTATGTAACGCCCCGGCCGCATTCCAATACTTCCTGAATGATGTACTGAGAGATCTAATAGACATCAGTGTAGTGGTGTACATTGATGATATTCTGATCTATTCTTGTAAGGATGAATTACACCACGATCATGTGATGCAGGTGTTACAGAGACTGAGAGAGAATCATCTATTCTGTAAACTAAGTAAGTGTGAATTTGGTGTAACCACTGTGGAATTCTTGGGGGTCATGCTATGTCCAGATGGTCTGCAAATGGCAGAAAGGAAGGTGCAAGCAGTCCAGTCCTGGCCCAATCCTAAAACCGTGAAAGAGGTTCAATGCTTCCTGGGGTTCGCAAACTACTACAGGAGGTTTATCGATGGATTCTCGCGCCTTGCTGCACCTCTGTCTCGGTTACTCCGAAAAGGGGTGGTGTTCGATTGGTCGCCGGAAGCGGACTCTGCTTTCAATCTGCTCAAAAGGGCGTTTGTTACGGCACCCATATTGGCACATCCTCAACCTGAATTGCCATATGTTGTAGAGGCAGATGCCTCGGATGAAGCAGTAGGGGCCATCCTGTCTCAAAGGCATGTACAAACAGGTCAACTCCATCCGGTGGCATATCTATCCAAAAAACTGAGCCAAGCGGAGAAAAACTACACCATAGCTGAAAAAGAACTCCTTGCTATTAAAAAGGCCTTTCAGGAATGGAGACAGTACCTTTGGGGGGCCTTACATCCAGTGACCGTGTTCTCAGACCACCGCAACCTGCAATATATGCGAACAGCTAGACATCTGTCACAGAGACAGATGCGATGGATGCTGTTTTTTGCGGAGTATAATTTTCTGATAACCTTCCGTCCAGGCATTGAAAACAGGAAAGCAGATACGTTGTCACGCTTGGGCGACTCCTTAGTGGAAAAAATCGATCCTCCATTGGATGCCATTATTGAGCCTAGCAAAGTGATCTGTGTGCTTAATGCGGAAGTCTTCCTAGAGACAATCAAGGGCCAAAAGACAGAGGCAGCCTTGAGGTCATGGTGTAGCAAAGACACCGGACGATCCCTTATTAGGGGTTTGCCTTTTGTTGAAAAGAAACTGTTCCTGCCTTCCTTGGAAAGTAGAAAAAAGGCCTTTGAGTGGTGTCACTCTTCTCCGATGTCTGGTCATCAAGGCATCAAGAAAACAGTGCTTTTGGTCCAAAGACAGTTCTGGTGGGATACCTTGTCCCGAGACATTACTGAGTGGGTGGGCCGGTGTGAGGAGTGTGCCCGTGCAAAGACAATGCAGTGCCTGAGTAAGGGGAAACTAATGCCTCTGCCCACTCCAAAGAAACTATGGCAGAGTATCAGTATGGACTTCATCACTGGGTTACCTTCTGATCATGGCCATACAGCGGTACTGGTGGTCGTGGACAGTCTTACTAAGATGGGACATTTTATACCGTGCCGAAACCTTCCCACGGCAGGTCAAACAGCGCAGTTACTGCTGTCTA
This sequence comes from Lissotriton vulgaris, assembly GCF_964263255.1. NCBI lineage: Eukaryota > Metazoa > Chordata > Amphibia > Caudata > Salamandridae > Lissotriton > Lissotriton vulgaris. The sequence continues at coordinate 3,198,860 of NW_028240612.1, forward strand.
ATGTTTTTCGTCTTCACGGAATACCTGAAATCATTATTTCGGACAGGGGTCCACAGTTCATTGCGAGCTTTTGGAAATCCTGGTGTTTGGCTTTGAAGATCAAAGCATCTTTGTCAACCAGCTTCCACCCACAGACTGATGGTCAGACCGAACGGCTCAATCAGACGTTGAAAAAGTACCTACGATGTTATGCGTCTGAGGCACAGGATTCATGGGTGTCCCTGCTGTGGCTAGCGGAATTCGCCTATAATAATACCTGGCATAGCTCATTGGGAGTGTCCCCCTTCTATGCCAACTATGGATTCGATGCCCGGGCCTTACCGATTTCCATTCCTGGTGAAGTGGGTAATCAACCTTCGGTATTGAGCACGGTTCGACAACTACATGCAATACAAAAGAAAGTGACCGGTCATTTGGTCCGTGCCAAACAGGAGTACAAGAAATGGGCAGATAAACATCGAGGAGAGGGACCTGTGTACCATGTGGGAGACAAGGTGTGGTTATCCACCAAAAACATTAGGTTCAAGCTCCGTTCGGTGTTTCATCCAAAATTCATTGGCCCGTATGAGGTGTTGAAACAGGTTAATCCGGTGGCGTATCGACTGAAGCTTCCTGCCTCTCTCCGTATCCATCCGGTATTTCACTGCAGCTTGTTGAAACCGGCTTCTGCGGCCCGTAGGAGAGCTCCCCCACCCGTGTTGTGTGACGATGGGTTGGAGTATGTGGTGAGAAGCATAAAAGACTCCAAACGTCGCAGGGGCGCCTTGTGGTACCTGGTAGCTTGGAAAGGCTACTCAGCTGAGGACGACTCCTGGGAGCCATCGGAGAACGTACATGCTCCCGTGGCTGTCAGGGCATTTCATCGGAGGTTTCCTACCAAGCCTGGGCCTAGGAGGCGCTAGGGGAGAGGGCATACTGTCAGGTTCCTGCATTTAGCGCCTACCTAATCTTTAGAAACTACATATCCCATGATCCTAGCTGGGAGGAAGCATATAGTGTGGTCGTGCAGGAAGCTCGTTGCAAGTAATTCATAGTCCTATGTTTGTGTTTCTTGTCGTGTCTGGAGGTCCGGCATTGTTCGTGCTGTTGCTGCCAAAAACGAAGCGGGAGCGCTGATTCCTGCTCCGCTCCAACTTGAAGGTATTGTTTCATCTAAACCGGGAAGGAGCCCTGGCCTCGGGCGCCTGCCGGCGATATCGTCACCTTCGCTTTCAAGAAGACGCGCACCGTTTGGATGCGTGTCAACTTTCAAACCCGGCTCCTCGGGGTTTGTGAATGATTCCCGGAGCTTAGCGGCGGCTGCTGCAAGCTACCGTGGTTGTTTGTTAAATCGAGCTTGCCTTGTTCCGTTTTGTCCGGAGCATAGTGGTGGGCTCACTACCTGCTACCGGCGAGGGATATTATCTTGGTTTGTTTACATAGCGGAGCGTAGTGGCGGTCACAACCACACGCTGCCGGTATCAAGGATATTGAAGTGATAACTTTGGTTTGTTTACATAGCGGAGCGTAGTGGCGGTCACAACCACACGCTGCCGTTATCTTGGATAAAGACTTTGTCTTCTGTTGTGTGCACCAACAGTTATAACATTGTAGAACTGAAGAAAGTGTTTAAAGTTTACAAGGGGACATAAATTGTACAAAGAGTGTGGAAAAGTGGTATTTACTGCAAACACGTATTTGAAATATTCAGACTATGAACTTGTGCCTATCTCAAAGAAGTATTTAGAGGAACATATTCATTAACCAGGGAGGGATCAATAATTATAGGTTCTGTTCCACATGATATGGTGTGTATTCTCACAGGGCGTATATTTCCAAGAGCAGGTACCTGTGTAAGATATATGTGTTAACCAGTGTCTCTCCTTGCAGGAAACAGAACTGTTAACCCTTTAGACTTGTTGGCGGACAGTGTACAGCCACAAAAGGTATTCAGTGGTCTATTGAGTTATTGTGAGTAGTAAGAATATTGGCAGGTGTTATAAAGCTTTTGTTCTGTCATTTCAGATCCCTTGTCCCTGCTGACCCCTACCCGTCCCCGGTCTCTTCTCTCTATTTATCCCTCGCCTGATGGTTCGAACCCCCTGTGTATAACATTCAGGGGGTTGGTAACGTCAGGAGGTGGACCCCTTTGTTCATCAATCGGTTCCCGTGGAGCAGGTCCTGACACATTTCCAGTGGTTCTCCACACACAGTCAAAGAAAGGATACCTCATACTGGATGCAAACAAGTGCAAAAAATAAGCAAGCATTTGCAATGCAATGTTCCTCGCACTGGTGAAAGGGCGAGCTATTGGCATTGTAAATGTTAATGTTTATTTTTGATAAAATTATGACAGTATTGGCATACATAATAAGAAAGAAATTCCACATAAAGGAAAGTGTGAGAATGAGGCTGCACTGGAAAAGGCAGCACTGGCACAAGGCTGCACCATGCCTGCAATGAATTAAAAATTTTGGAGGAGGCTTGGGAATGCAGTGAGACGTTCTCGGGGTCACCGAAGCGCCATCACATCGGGGGGGGGGGGGAGGGGGGCTGGCAGTGTGTGCAAAAGAACAGCCAGAAAGAGACAGACGGCGAAAGGTGAAACATGAAAACGGGAGCTGTGCTTAAACAAAGCGCAGCACCTATGCACATATTAAGCTTATGCACATGGCAGCCCATGAAGGTGGTGCCATGGCAATAAAAAAAGTAAACAAAGTAGTCCCTAAAAGAAACAAATGCAGCCCTACAACATAACCACAATGTAGTTGGTCTGTGCTGCCTGTCATGAAACAGAAGTGACGTCTTCGAAGCACCAGCCAATATGAAGCCAGGTAAGCAGAGCAACGCCGGAGTGACCCGATGGTAAGCAGCTATACTACGTATACCAATTACAGCAGGTCTTGCAGGCAGCGCATGTGTGCTGCCTAAGCTCGACCTAAAAACGAGCTAACAGGCCATCTCCCTTAATTGCCCCGGGATCTAAAACAACAACCCAGAAAAGAAAGAGGTAAGGAGGCGGAAAGCTGACGTGGGGTGCAGTAGACATAGGGGGTGGAGCTTGCTCGGAGAGGGGGCCATGAGGCATCTAGCAGGCCGGAGCCACCGGCAGTTCTGCTGTGGGGGGTTGGTGGCAGGGTCAGGCCTAGTAATCGGGCATAGTCTGGAGCCCTCCCCCTGACCTAGTTAACTCCAGCAATTTAGCGACACCTGTTGTGGCCTCCTGAGGGCAGAAGATGTATCTGGTGCCCACTTCACTTTTGAAGCCCAAAGGTGAATTTGGTGGTTACACTTCCTGAAGAAACCGAGGTGTGATTCCCCTGTGATGAGTGACGCACACAGAAGTGTGAGTATGAAGGCAGGCTGATGGTAGCAAAAAACTGCACATTGAATGTCAACGATAATTGCCTGTAAGGTGATAGTGCGCTTTATAAGCTGAATAAATAAATAAATATTTTGCACCTGTAGAACGGATGTACCATGTTACTCCGCATACTGTTACAACTACCTACCGTTACAACGCGACCATTACAACGCATACCATTACAACGCATAGCGCTTTGAGGTGCTGGATAGTGGTAAGTATAATTTACTATTCTAACTCCAGTCCCCGTAGACCCTAGGGAAGGTGTTGGATAGTAAATTATACTTATTCCCTATCCTAGAGCGCCCCCCAGCGCAATGCGTTGTAATGGTATGCGTTGTAAAAGTCGCGTTGTAACGGTAGTGCGTTGTAACAAATGCGTTGTAACAGGTGTATACCCTGTAGAATGCTCATATCTGAGTTAACGATTGCCCTCTTGTTCAGCAACAGAGGTGGATGAGGCCAGTTTAGGAAGGCCTGGGATACCCGTGGCCGAACAATAGGAGCACGAAGCAAAGAAGAAAATTGTTGGATCTCCTGTTAGTTCCAATGTAAAGAACATATACAATAAGGCACAACATAAATCAGTGGAGAAGCAAGCCAGTGGTAAACTGCAAGAGATGGGGGGAACACTAACATAAGTGACGTTCCCCTGGATAACAGCAAAACTGGGGAAAGTAATGAGATCAAACCGGTTCTGGCAATAGCTACCTTACTGGGAAAAGAACGAGCGGGGCAACCTTCTACAGCTAAGTAACTCATGATCCCTGGTATCCTAGACGGAGGCCCCTGTTATCTACAATTTTACCTTACCAGATTGTACCCATGGCGATTGATATGGGTGCAGGGAAGCCTAGAGGGGACACACTAACAGTGAATGCCCAAGTGCATAGGGTTCCAGCACCTAGGAGCTTAGAAAAATCGGTGACGGATCAATATACAACTGAATATATAGAAACTGTAATGGCAGACTCGTTCTTAGATTTCCCTGACCGTAAATTGTCATCTGCCAGCCGGTCCAGAAACACGACTAAAAAGGACATTGTAAAAGGTATTACATTTATTGGGCAGAGTTTTAATGCTCGATATATTTAACTGGTTGTCATTGGTACTGTATTGAGATGTGTATTTCTTGTGACCACACGGGGGCACCAGAGTATTTTTAGTGAAGCAATGCTCAAGTCAGCCGGAGTTTACATTGCACGCAGTCAAAATCATGCTTTGTTTGCCTTTGCTGTTGCTGTTGCTGTTGCTGTTGCTTTTGCTGTTGCTAAGAAGCTTGGAAAGCGCACAGGTAATGATAACTTCACTCTGATGAGGTCTACGAACTGTTATCAACAGTAATGAGGCATTAAACTCGTGTAGGATTTTGAGTACTTCTATCCCTTAAGTATAGTTTCGAAAATTAAAACATAGCAGATCAATGCTGATATTTTTTCCTCAGATTTACAGTTGTGGACATGATTCGCTGTCAGTTTAAGTCTTTTCAGTCTTCGCCGCTGGCCACCCTTGGCACTCCAGATGCAGCCATTATAGACGATTGGTATCCAGTGGCGGCTCCTCCGCTATGGCGGAGGAGCGTCGGCTCACTGCTTTTAAGCAGTGAGAAGCAGAAACATAAAATGATAATAACTTTGTTTTATTATAATTTTAGGCTGCTTCTTGATGCTTTGCGGGCGGGTGAGTGGGCAAGGCTGCTCTGCTCTTTGAGCAGGTGTGGAGTGGTTTGCCCACTCAAGCGTGCAATTACTGCTTGGTCGGCCCTCTCGGTCCACTCAAATCAGTCATGCACACTTTCCCCTTCTCCATGCAGGCTGCATTGCAGCCTCCACGGAGAACAAGCCAAGGCCCCATTCCCTGGTTGAGCTTCAAACCAGAATGCTCAAAACCAATCACAGTGCTGTTACAGCGTTGTGATTCTTATGGGGAGCCTGGGTGCTTCCCAATCACAACGCTGCACTGCAGTGTTGTAATTGGTTAGTAGGGTCTGTTTCCTGTTCCTCGATGTGCTTGAGAAGAGCATGAACAGAGACATGGGACCCGGTGACGGAGCAAGGTCTCGGTGAAAAGAGACTTGCTCGAAAGCAAACCGCTCGTTTAACTCACTAACAAGTTATTACTAAAGTTTTGTGGAATACGCAATCACATGAACATTTGGGTTAGTGACACTTGTGTATGCATGTATTTATGCGGATATCATTGAAGAAGGACTAATACCGTTTTAAACAGGAAATCTATTTTGCGCATGTGTCAACTACCTCTACGTAGGATGGGAGGGAAAATTCTGGGAGGGAAAATTCTTGCGCATGAGCAGCAGCTTTTTAAATGGGGTCTTGAAGACTCGCATGCATGGCACCTGCTTATTTGAAATAAACGCAACCTATTTTTCTAATGCTAATGCAGGGAAAAGCTTAATAAATAAAATAGGATAGAGTAGAGGTGGGTGGTATACGGTGCAAACACTTTATTTGAGAAATTAACGTTTGTCTTTTGACTTTTATCATTAGTGTGTATTTGGACCTTTCTCGCATAACTGAATTGAACAGACTGACGTAAAGTCTGTGCATGCCCACTGAGGAGAATCATGAAGGCCATGACAGGGCATTTGAAAGGGAGCCAAAGATCAAGTGCAACATCGTGAGAACAGGATGGTGCTGAGTTCAATAGGGAAGAAAAGCATTCATATTAAAGTTTAATTTGTTGCAACATTGTAACATTCAATACAAGGGAATAAAGTTTATGAATACAAAGTAAGGTATAGGTTTATGAACAATGGTTTAACTGAATTTTGTGACATGTAAGCATGGTATGATGAAGACACCCCCATCCCTTGCCTGACCAATTACATTTTGTATTTTCTCGATAGTGAAACTTTAGTGGGTGGAACATGCAGAACGAAAGGTATAATTAAGATAGCTTTAGTTAGTTAGTCAGGTCTGAGAATTCTGGACCAGAACAGAGCGTGACATGCTGGAGTTGCTGATGAAGAACCGAAGAAGCGCAGAGCAGGGTGAAGGGAGCGGATTGCAGAACCTGAAGCTGAGCTTCCTATCCTAATTTAATTGGGTTAGATTTGATGACTGTGTGTGAGAAGTTGGCCTGATATGTGATGTTTCCAATTCTGGAACCACCTTGTATCAGTCCAAACAATCCCTTATGGTGTCTGGTTGTAAGTCAACCTTGTAGACAAGCTATCTTAATGGTAGCATAGACTAAGCAGCCTTAAAGGCTTAATTCAAGAGGTTGTGTTAAGCGAGCTGTTTTACCACATACAATCCTGTAATACCAAATGAAAGGACACCACTCAAGTATATATTATAAAAATATATGTATTTATTTCTAAAATAATCCCCAGTACTCTTTATGAGCAAAGGGGCACAAGCATTAAATGAAAAGCACAGTATAACATACAAAGTTGCACAATTATGGATGAGGGCGGGTGGCCACTCAAACCATATATTAAGAAAGTGGTATAAGAGATACCAATCAAACAGTGGTTAGGCCTAGGGCCTAGGGAATCGCTGGGAGCAGTCGGGACTAGCAATGCTGAAGTCGGGAAAAGCCCGCGGGATTCGGGTGCAGCACTTAAAGTGCGGCTTGCACCAATGCAATGTCAATGGTGCGTAAAAGTTACACAAATAGAGTTTAGGGACACTTCCGCTGAACCTAGAGGAACCAAACTTTAGACACAGACCCTAGAGGTGTGTACCAGTGTGGGAAAACCGGCGTTGCAATGTTACCTCACCCAAAGAAAGCGGGTGCATAGGGTCGCAGTGGCGTCGGGTTTTGTCACGCAGGTTCTTGGTGCTTGAAACTGAAGATGCTGCAGGCGATGTGAAGGAGAAGTGTCCGGTGTGATCCAAGGGTGGATCAGAGTCGTAAAGTACCTGAAAGCAGAGGGGACAGAGTCTGGGTCACTCAGCAGTGACCAGGGTGGAACCAGGACGGAACCAGGCAATGTCGGGCGCAATCAGGTGGCTGTCGAGGAGCTTCTCTCCGCTGTCACGTGGGCTCTGGGGCATCTGCGATGTCCAGGAGCAGGTCACGATCTGTCCCACGCAGGCTCTCACCGTCGGCGCAGTCGGCTTTCAGATTGGAGCAAACAACACTTGGCAAAAGCAATCCATGCAGGACTGGGAGATTGCTTCTCACTCTGACCAGGAGGGTCAGAGCGGGTCCTCCTTTTCACAGGAGCTGGTGTAATTCTGGAGCAACCAGAATCACAAGTCCGTTTTAGGTTTTCGTTGGCACAGGGGCCACAAGCCAGCTGGCAAGTGACCGGGCCAATGCGTCGAGCCAAGACAAGCAGAAGGGCCCCACGCAGCACTCGTCGGGTATAGAGGGGTGAGCTTCGGTGCAAGAGTGGCTCAGGGTTGGGGCTTCTCAGACCTCGGTGTACAGCTTTGAGGGTCACTCATGGGCTGCACTGTCAGCGTCTCGTGGTCTTTTCAAGATGGCGTGCCCCACAATTCCGGTCGCCTCCACGGGTCTCAGCTCTGCAGGGACTGTGGATCGGGCTGTAGGAAGGCAGGCGAGCTTGATCTCGTTGATCTCTGTCACTTGAGTTCCGGCGGGAACTGCAACAAAGCAGATGTTGAGGTGCGGGATGGTGCCTGTTTGCACAGGGTGGTCACTTCTTGACCACAAGGGAGATTCTTCAGTCTTCTACATTGAGTAGGATGTCAAAGGGTCCAGAGTTTTGTTTCAAATGTTTCATCAGGATAATCTGTGTGCGTTGGCACTGCTCCCATTCTTATACCAATCTAGGGGGCTGGATTACCTGCTAGGTCACCTCCTATGGGTGGGACCCAGGAAGAGGGTGGATACACCCCTTTCCTTTGATCCAGGCCGCGCTGGGACAGGGGCTGGTGTGCCCCAGAACCGGTTTGTCCGGATTATGCAAGGGGCAGCCTTGTGCTCCCCAGGCAGTGTCTGGTTTCTTTCAAACCTCCCTGCTACAATCCACTATCTCCTGTCTGGGGTGGTGTGACACCTCCCTGCGACAGAAAAGCCTTTGTCCAGGCCTCCTCTGCTGTGTTTTGGTCAGCAGCATGAGGTCAGACATGTGTCTGTGGCAGAAGCATCCATTTTGTGGATCTGAGGCTCTTTTAAAAATCAACCGCGTTTCAGTAAAGTTACATGTCTTCTCCCTCTAGAGGGATGGAATGCTACCCCCGCCGCCAGGACTGGCGAGGGGGTAGTATTCCAATTCGTATGACACCTTACACGACATGTTTTGATAAAGCCAAACCAAAGTTGCTATATAACCGCGAGGATTATAAGGCACTTATTAGTATATGGTATGGCATTATCCCGGAACAGCTTAGGGAGTTGTTCCCGACAGCTGCAGACAGGCTCAGCTCATGCTAGAGCTCCATCTCACATTAAACCACGCACTCTGCCTTCAGGATTGATAAGGCCTTCCATAGGAGTGGCTCACAGGTTTATATGTGTCCAGATATAGGTTTAGATATAGGTATACTATATCTTAGCAAGGGGTGAGTACACCCACTTGCCCCAGCTGAGTGATCAGCCAGTTGTGTCAATTTAAGAACCAGCCAGGGGTGGCAAAAGCTATGCTTCAGCCCCTGGTAGGCCTTGGTGGCACCTATGCCCTGAGCACCTATAGTGCATGGTACAGGGGCTGACAAGGAGTCAATTTCCAATTGTGGTATGTACCTATAGCACATGTATGACGAATTTATAGAGAGAACAGCAGGCTGGGGGTCTGATTAGCAGGCCCACAGCCTCAGTAAGTCGAAAACCAGTAAAGCAAAAAGCAAAAATGGAGTGACCATAGGATAGCAGACCCTACTCTCCTACACAACCCACCCCCCCCCCCGCCAAATGCAGGGACATTAAACTTAACCTTGACCAGATAAGTCTTCATGTTCTAAGGGGAAGTACCTGGAGAGACAATCGGCATTACCAGGGTCAGTCCCTGGGCCGTGCTCCACTGTAAAGTCCATCCCCTGTAGGGAAATGGACCACCTGAGCAGTTTGGGATTTTCACCCTTCATCTGATTTAGCCACAAGAGGGGCTTATGTTCTGTCTGAATTAGGAAGTGAGTTCCAAACAAGTATGGCCTCAACTTCTTCAGGGCCCAAACCACAGCAAAGACCTCCCTCTCAATAGCTCACCAATGTTTCTCCCTGGGGGTCAGCCTTCTGCTAATAAAAGCAATGGGCTGGTCTTGACCATCTTGATTAAGTTGTGAAAGCCAGCTCCCACCCCCAAATCAGAAGCATCTGTCTGTACAATGAACTGTTTGGAGTAGTCAGGACTCTTCAGGATAGGTGCAGAGCACATGGCCTTCTTCAGGTCATCAAATGCCTTTTGACAGCTAACTGTCCACTGAACCTTTTTGGGCATCTTCTTGGATGTCAAGTCATTCAATGATGTCACAATGGACCCATAGTTTTCCACATCTTTTCTGTAATACCCAGTCAGGCCCAAGAAGGCTCTGACTTGTGTCTGGGTAGTTGGAGGAGCCCAGTCCTGTATGGTCTGGATCTTGCTCTCCAATGGTTGAACCTGACCCCCACCTACCAGTTGGCCCAGGTAGACAACCCCACTCTGCCCTATCTGGCACTTGGTAGCCTTGATAGTTAGGCCTGCCTTTTGCAGGGCCTCCAGAACCTTCTTCAGGTGGTTCAGGTGATCCTCCCAGGTGGAGCTAAAGACAGCAATATCATCTAGATATGCTGCGCAAAAGACATCCAACCCAGCAAGGACTTGATTCACCAACCTTTGAAGGTGGCAGGTGCATTCTTCAAACCAAAGGGCATTACCACAAACTGATAATGTCCACTAGGGGTAGAGAATGCTGTCTTGGCTTTTAACTCTTCAGCTAGTCTGATCTGCCAGTAGCCAGCTGTCAAATCAAATGTGCTCAGAAACTTGGCAGAAGCCAATTTATCAATGAGCTCATCTGCTCTTGGAATGGGATGAGCATCTGTCCTAGTGACAGCATTGAGACCTCTGTAGTCCACACAAAACCTCATTTCTCTCTTTCCATCTTTGGTATGAGGTTTTGGCACAAGGACCACTGGGCTGGCCCATGGGCTCTCTGATGGCTCAATCACTCAAAGCTCCAACATCTTTTGCACCTCAGCCTTTATAAAATCCCTGACATGGTCAGGTTGCCTGTAGATCTTATTCTTCACAGGCAGACTGTCACCAGTATCCACCTCATGGGTGCACCAGTTAGTTTGACTGGGTGTGAGTGAAAACATATGCCTGTGGGCCTGCAACACCTGTCTGCAGTCCACCTGTTGCTGCTCAGTGAGGCTGCCTGCCAAGGCTACTCCATCAACTGATCTATCATCAGGGTTCTGGGAAAGCAGGTCTGGGAGAGGGCCACTCTCTTCCTCCTGTTCCCCATCTGTGGCCATGAGGAGACTCATGTCCTTCCTGTCAAAAATTCTTTCAAACGATTCACATGGAGCACCCTGTGGGGGCTCCTAGGGGTTCCAAAGTCAATCACATAGGTGACTTCTCCCTTTTTCTCAATGATAGGGTAGGGTCCAGTCCATTTGTCCTGGAGTGCTGCTGGGCCCACTGGGTCCAACACCCACACCTTCTGCCCTGGCTGGAACTCCACCAGAACAGCCTTTTGGTCATGCCAAGCTTTCTGTAATTCTTGACTGGCCTCCAGGTTTTTGGATGCTCTTTCCATATACTCAGCCATCCTGGAGCGGAGACCAAGTACATAGTCCACAACATCTAGCTTAGGCTTTTTGAGAGGTAACTCCCATCCTTCCTTCACCAAACATAGTGGACCCCTCACAGGGTGGCTAAACAAAAGTTCAAAAGGGCTGTAACCAACCCCCTTATGTGGGACCTCTCTGTAAGCAAATAGCAAGCAGGGTAAAAGGGTGTCCCATTTCCGCCTAAGCTTCTCTGGTAGTCCTTTTATCATTCCCTTAAGGGTCTTGTTGAATCTCTTGACAAGCCCATTGCACTGAGGATGATAGGGTGTGGTAAACTTGTAGTTTACTCCACACTCCCTCCACATTGCTTTTAAGTATCCAGACATGAAGTTTGTACCTCTGTCTGAAAGAACCTCCTTTGGAAAGCCCACTCTTGAGAAAACTGCAATGAAGGCTTTTGCCACATCAGGTGCTGTTGTGGTCCTCAGGGGAATTGCTTCTGGGTACCTGGTGGCATGATCCACTACCACCAGTATAAATCTGTGCCCAGATGATGTTTGAGGATCCATGGGACCCACAATGTCTATTCCAACTCTTTCAAAGGGTACCCCCACCACAGGTAGTGGTATCAGTGGGGCCTTTGTTGTGCCACCTGACTTACCACTGGCTTGGCAAGTGACACAGGAGCGACAAAACTCCTTGACATTTTCTGACATGTGAGGCCAGTGAAAGTAAGGGACAAGCCTGTCCCAAGTCTTGTTCTGGCCTAGGTGTCCTGCAAGGGGAATATCACGGGCCAAGGTGAGAAGGAAACCCCTAAACTTCAAAGGTATAACTAACCTCCTAGTGGTACCAGGCTTGGGGTCTCTAGCCTCTGAGTAAAGGAGTCCATCATCCCAATAAACTTTATGGGCACCTTGAGCATTCCCTGCAGCCTCAGCAGCAGCTTGCTGTCTGAGGGGTTCAAGTGAAGGGCAATCTAATTGGGCCTGCCCCAGGTCTGCCCTTGAGGGTCCCCCTGTCCCCAGAAACTCAACCTTGTCAGGCTCAAGTTCCTCTGAGACAGTCTCCTCTTGGACTGCAGAATCAGCTTCCTGTGAAGTCTGATCCTCAGCCTGGAGCAAGTGGGGAGGCACAGCCTTAACCCTCTTGCTTCTTCTCTTGGGTTGTGGTTGGTCTAATGTTTCAAGATCCACCACTGGTTCAGGAAGGCACTTCTTAGCCTGAGACCTTGTCACTGCAAGGACATGAGCTGAAATCCCTAGCATTTCTGCATGAGTCCTGTACTCCACTTCTGACCAAACTGAGCTTTCAATATCATTGCCTAACAGACAGTCTACTGGGAGGTCTGCACTTACCACAACTTTCTTTAGGCCATTTACCCCTCCCCAGGAGAAGTTCACAACAGCCACACTATGTGAAGTAGTGGAGTTGCTTGCATTGGTCACTAGGTAACTTTCCCCTAGTACAATCTGACCAGGGTCCACAAAGTCAGGTGTCACCATAGTGACACTGGCACAAGTGTCCCTGTAGGCCTGAGCCAGTTTCTCATTGATTAAAGGAGTCTGACTATATTTGCCCAGATTACTGGGGCTCACTGCAGTGGTCAAAGATAAATCCACATCATATAGGAGAACTGCCTGAGTGGGGACTCTGACTAGGCCAGATTCCACCTCAGTACCCAAGGTTAACCCTACTATCCCCTTAGGTTGTGCACTACCACTGCTGACTGAACTAGGGGGCGCAGTTGCTTTAGGAGCTGCAGTGGCAGGAACTGGATTTTTCTTGGTGCACTCACTGCTCCAGTGTGAAACTGATTTGCAGGTATTACACCAAGGTTTCTTTGGGCCATCATTCTTCTTTTTCTTTTTGTCATTTTGGGAACTACCCTCCTTATTACTAGTTTGGGGACCTGAAAACTTCTGGTCCTTTTCTTTATCTTTCTGATTCCCACCCTTCTGGTCTGTTTTCTGCTGGTCACCATGGTTCTGGGGTTTCGGCTTAATCCTTGTTCTGACCCATTTGTCCGCCTTTTTTCCCAATTCTTGGGGAGAGGTCAGATCAGAGTCAATAAGGTATTGATGCAACAGCTGGTTCAGACAGTTATTAAGGATCTGCTCTCTCATGATAAGATTGTACAATCCTGTATAGTCTGAGACTTGACTTCCCTGCAGCCAACCCTCCAAAGCCTTAGTGGCACAATCAACAAAATCAGTCCAGTCCTGAGTCTGTGCTTTTTGGGTGTCTCTGAACACCAACCTGTATTGCTCAGTGGTTAGGTCAAATCCTTCAATAAGAGCACTCTTCAGGACAGAGTAGTTTTTGGCATCCTCAGGTCTAACTGTGAGGAGCCTATTCCTCCCTTTCTCAGAAAAGGAGTACCATAACATTGCTGCCCACTGATCCTGAGGAACTTCTGTACCATGCAGGCCCTTTTCAAGAGCAGTCATCCATTTGTGGATGTCATCCCCTTCCTTGTAGGGGGACACAATTTTTGTCAGGTTTCTATTGTCATAGCCCCTGTCTTTCCCTCTAGGAATTATGCTGCCACCAGTGGCATCTAAGCCACACAACTTTCTTTCTCTTACTAAAGCAAGTTTAGCTTGAGCAAGGCTATCTCTTCCCTCTCTATCTGGAGTTGGACAGCCCTCATCCTGGCCCTATGCTCTTTCCTCTGGGGGGAAGTCATTCCCCTTTGGGATTCTCTTGAGACACTAGAAACATGAGAGTCCCCTGATGGAGATCTCACCCTTCTGTTGCCTGAAGGAATTATGTTGTATGGTCTGGAGAGGTGCTGGCCCTCTCCAGTCCCATGTAGGTCTAAGTTGGCCTGGTTAAGCCTGGCAACTACAACCTGGTTCACCCCCTGATCCTGATTCTCAGGCTCATCTACTTCTGAGCCCTCTTACTCCTCTTCCTCCTCTTCTTCTTCCTCTTCTGGAGTTATCTGATTCTCAGGGGTATTCACTCCATCTCCTAAATCTAAGGGAGCGGCACTCACCTTATCTCTGTCATCCTTTCTCAGGATGGCTATCAGGGAAGGAATGGTGGGGTTTCTACCCCTTTTTAGCCCCCTTGCAGTGCACAAGGCACCCAAGTCTTTGTGGCTAAGGGTGTCATAGCTGAAAGTTGCCTTGGTAAGGTCAACTGTCACAGGGGCAGATCCTGAAGCTCTTCCTGTGTCAGACATGACTGCTAGTGAGGTGCAAGTGGTGCACTTACCTACACTAAGTGTTTTCCTACTGTACCTTGCTAATGAGTTGTAGTCAGGGTGTGCTAATCCCTTTAATCTACAACTACTAAGTTCAGTAGAACTTAATATGCTAAGCTTTTGATTTATATGTACCTAAGGTACTTGATGTGATCTTTCAATTTGATAAAGAGATTGCAATGGTAAAACAACAGCATGCTCAAATCCGCACCGCTGCGCACCAATGTGAGAAGTTGGCCTGATATGTGATGTTTCAATTCTGGAACCACCTTGTATCAGTCCAAACAATCCCTTATGGTGTTTGGTTGTAAGTCAACCTTGTAGACAAGCTATCTTAATGGTAGCATAGACTAAGCAGCCTTAAAGGCTTAACTCAAGAGGTCGTTTAAGCGAGCTGTTTTACCACATACAATCCTGTAATACAAAATGAAAGGACACCACACAAGTATATATTATAAAAATATATGTATTTATTTCTAAAATAATCCCCAGTACTCTTTTTGAGCAAAGGGGCACAAGCGTTAAATCAAAAGCACAGTATAGCATACAAAGTTGCACAATTATGGATGAGGGCCGGTGGCCACTCAAACCATATATTAAGAAAGTGGTATAAGAGATACCAATCGAACAGTGGTTAGGCCTAGGGCCTAGGGAATCGCTGGGAGCAGTCGGGACTAGCAATGCTGAAGTCGGGAAAAGCCAGCGGGATTCGGGTGCAGCACTTAAAGTGCGGCTTGCACCAATGCAATGTCAATGGTGCCTAAAAGTTACACAAATAGAGTTTAAGGACACTTCCGCTGATGCTAGAGGAACCAAACTTTAGACACAGACCCTAGAGGTGTGTACCAGTGTGGGAACACTGGGGTTGCAATGTTACCTTACCCACAGGAAGCGGGTGCATAGGGTCGAAGTGGCGTCGGGTTTTGTCACGCACGTTCTTGGTGCTTGAAGCTGAAGATGCTGCAGGCGATGTGAAGGAGAAGTGTCCGGTGTGATCCAAGGGTGGATCAGAGTCGTAATGTACCTGAAAGCAGAGGGGACAGAGTCTGGGTCACTCAGCAGTGACCAGGGTGGAACCAGGACGGAACCAGGCAATGTTGGACGCAATCAGGTGGCTGTCGAGGAGCTTCTCTCCACTGTCACGTGGGCTCAGGGGCATCTGCGACATCCAGGAGCAGGTCACGATCTGTCCTACGCAGGTTCTCGCCGTCGGCGCAGTCGGCTTCAAGATTGGAGCAAACAACACTTGGCAAAAGCAATCCACGCAGGACTGGGAGATTGCTTCTCACTCGGACCAGGAGGGTCAGAGCGGGTCCTGCTTTTCACAGGAGCTTGTGTAAGTCTGGAGCAACCAGAATCATAAGTCGGTTTTAGGTTTTCGTCAGCACAGGGGCCACAAGCCAGCTGGCAAGTAACCAGGCCAACGCGTCAAGCCAAGACAAGCAGAAGGGCCCCACGCAGCACTCGTCGGGTGTAGAGGGGTGAGCTTTGGTGCAAGAGTGGCTCAGGATAGGGGCTTCTCAGACCTTGCTGTACAGCTTCGACGGTCACTGGTGGACTGCACTGTCAGCTTCTCGTGATCTTTTCAAGATGGTGTGCCCCACGCTTCCGGTCGCCTCCACGGGTCTCAGCTTTGCAGGGACTGTGGATCAGGCTTTAGGAAGGCAGGCAAGCTTGATCTCGTCGATCTCTGTTGCTCGAGTTCGGGCAGGAACTGCAACAAAGCAGATGTCAAGGTGCTGGATGGTGCCTGTTTGCACAGGGTGGTCACTCATTGACCACAAGGGAGATTCTTCAGTCTTCTACGTTAAGTAGGATGTAGAAGGGTCCAGAGTTTTGTTTCAAATGTTTCATCAGGATAATATGTGTGCGTTGGCACTGCTCCCATTCTTATACCAATCTAGGGGGCTGGATTACCTGCTAGGTCCCCTCCTATGGGTGGGACCAAGGAAGGGAGTGGATACACCCCTTTCCTTTGATCCAGGCCGCGCTGGGACAGGGGCTGGTGTGCCCCAGAACCGGTTTGGCTGGATTATGCAAGGGGCAGCCTTGTGCTCACCAGGCAGTGTCTGGTTTCTTTCAAACCTCCCTGCTTCAATCCACTATCTCCTGTCTGGGGTGGTGTGAGACCTCCCTGCGACAGGAAAGCCTTTGTCCAGGCCTCCTCTGCTGAGTTTCGGTCAGCAGCAGGAGGTCAGACATGTGTCTGTGGCAGAAGCATCCATTTTGTGGATCTGATGCTCTTTTAAAAATCAACCGCGTTTCAGTAAAGTAACATGTCTTCTCCCTCTAGAGGGGTGGAATGCTAGCCCCGTAGCCAGGACTGGCGAGGGGGTAGTATTCCAATTCGTATGACACCTTACACGACATGTTTTGATAAAGCCAAACCAAAGTTGCTATATAACCGCGAGTATTATAAGGCACTTAATAGTATATGGTATGGCATTATCCCGGAACAGCTTAGGGAGTTGTTCCCGACAGCTGCAGACAGGCTCCGCTCATGCTAGAGCTCCATCTCACATTAAACCACGCACTCTGCCTTCAGGATTGATAAGGCCTTCCATAGGAGTGGCTCACAGGTTTATATGTGTCCAGATATAGGTTTAGATATAGGTATACTATATCTAAGCAAGGGGTGAGTACACCCACTTGCCCCAGCTGAGTGATCAGCCAGTTGTGTCAATTTAAGAACCAGCCAGGGGTGGCAAAAGCTATGCTTCAGCCCCTGGTAGGCCTTGGTGGCACCTATGCCCTGAGCACCTATAGTGCATGGTACAGGGGCTGACAAGGAGTCCATTTCCAATTGTGGTATGTACCTATAGCACATGTATGACGAATTTAGAGAGAGAACAGCAGGCAGGGGGTCTGATCAGCAGGCCCACAGCCTCAGTAAGTCGAAAACCATTGAAGCAAAAAGCAAATATTGGGGTGACCATAGGATAGCAGATCCTACTCTCCTACACTGTGGAAGAATCTCAAGGAGGAAGAAAGTGTCAGTGAGGGGTGTGGCGCAATAGTCAGCATTCTAGAGAGGTCAACTATCCTGTCCTGATTCCTGCCCTGAAGTATTTGTCTCCTGAATCTATCTCAGGAGACCCCTACCAGCCCTTTTGCCAGGGGGTTGGTCTTCCACACCATCCTTGGTAACTATACATTTCTGCTATTTGCAAATGTTCTTTATCTTTTCTTTCTGTTCTCTGTCTCTCTTTCAGCATTGATTGTTGTATGAGTCTGAGATAAAATGCATTGTATTTTATTAATTGAATTTTCTCTCCTATGAGTGATGGTGACTGCACTGTATTGAGATTGTTCTCATGCATCTGAAATTTTAGATATAAATGTAAAACTTTTTTGAGGCTGTGGTTATATACTTTAAAGTATAGAAAAGTTAGCTTAAGTTAATTATCACCATCAACCAGTTCAACTAATGGTCCATCGACCAGAGGAAAGAACTTGTTGATCTGTGAAGGGTTAGTTGTAAATGAACAGAGGTATTGAATAGACTAATCCTAACAGCTTATAAAATTATGAAACTTGACCACCCAGTGGTTTAACTACTGTGAGTTTATGGGCCCAGGTGAGTATATGATAGTGGAGTATCTGTTGTTCGTAAACCACTGGATCCCCGGCAGAGAGCAAGGTAAGTTTAAAAAAAAATGAAATATACAATGTATCCATGTGCAACCCCCCTGTCTCCCCCACCTGATCCCTGCAACCCCTTCTCCCTCCGCTTGATCCCCCATACCCGCTTCGCCATTTGCGAGCCATGCCGGCCGCCCCTATTGGTTTCTTAAGGTAGTCTCTTCCCATTAGATGTCCACCAGTCTTCGCCAAGGAAGAGAAGAAGAGAAGAAGAGGGTTTCCGAAAGGTAGGTGAAACACACAGTCAGCACTAGCTGGCCAGCATCTGAAGTAAACTAAACTGGACCTTCGGGCAGCCCTGTATGATTTAAAAGAAGCAAGCTAGTTGGAGGCTTCAACAGAGGTGCAAGTGGGTGTCCCTGAGAAAGATTATGAGGTGTAGGAGGGAAATAGCCTATCATTTGCTCCAGAGGAGAAAGGAGGCCCCATATGGATGGAGTGCCCTGTGGGATCCAATGCAGGAAGCAGAGTATCTTCCTACACCCTGTCTCCTGAAGATTTGAAGGACAGACAGGCTGGAAGGAACCTGAAGCAGCATCTAGCCATACTGGCTGTCTAAGAGAGAAAGACTAAGGCAGAAAGACCCTTAGCAAAGGAGAAGACAGACAGAAAGGGCCTTTGCAGTAAAGAGAATGTTGTGGGTTCATGAACCAAGTCTAAAGGAGGTAGACCTGAAAGTCAAGCAGCAGTCAAGGTCCAGCAGAAATGGTGGCAGCAACAACACAGTGTCCAATTGATTTCAAGGAGTCTAAATAAGCATAGACCTGGTGCCCAGCTTTGAGTTAGGGGATGATCTTGATAGGTGGGTTGCAGTCTGTGAGGTAGCCTTTAGAATACATAGGGTCCCAGAGGAGTTTTAATTGCGGGGGCAGTCTGTAGAGCCATTGCCAGGTAGGGTGGGATGCCCTACAGCCTTCATGAAAGCAGCCTTAATCACTAAGTTTAGCCTTACCACAGAGGGGAATACCACTTAAGGTTTAGGGATAGTGAAGTGACCACAAACACAAGAGTTGGTGGAGAAACAGTCATTTAATACCCTTCAACTCCTCAGCTTCCAGGGAATAATCTAACAGTCCCAGAAGCATTGAATACATACATTCTATCAAAAAGGTAATGGCCAACCTGGTGATAACAGAACATTAATACATCATATACATGGCTGACATTACTACAATATCTCCCTTTCTTACAATAAAACGATAATATAAATGAGGAATAGAATAAGATATAATGATAAAAATAAGCATTAGCAATATATAAATAAAAATATAGAAAAATAGAATTAATAAGAATAAACATATAAAAAAAACAAATCCATATGCTTGGATGACCAAATCATGCAATATAATACAAATCCACACACCTGGGTGAATGCCACCTTACAAATCCATTTGCTTGGGTGAATATCCAACCGTGGAGTAGATAATTCTGCTGATGTCCTATGTCTATCAGGACTTCTTCTCCTCCCATTAGACTCCAAGTCATTGATCATAGGCTTACTAGCATGTAAAACAGTATTAGATTTCAAACCCATTGAGGTACAACTTTTTCAGGAATTTTATAAATTCTGTATACATTCCACCAATTTTTCCTATTGACTCTGACAGCATGACGTGATACTGAATCAACACACACACACACAGGTTGACTACATTTTGATAAACCTTTGGGTACATTATGAGGGATCTTTATTTTTACCCAATCTCCCACATTGGTTTTATGAGCCCACACTTCCTTGTGAGATCTCACCTCAGGATTACCTGCATCCCTTTTTTTATCATCCAGTTTATCATTAGCTTCCATTTACGAACAACCCAATGAAGTTTTAGAAAACAAACCCCACTGTCTCATCCAAGCTAGGCACATTCCAAACGTGGCAATTCTTCCCCTCAATAACTCAAATGGGCTTTTACCAAATTCAGTACTTGGTGTGGTTCGATGAGCCCAAAGCATACTTTGTACAGCTTTTTTGACATCAACATTCCCAGAACCAGCCCATTGTACACAATCAACCAGAATACGATTCATGCGCTCAATAAAACCATTTCCTTGAGGGTGACAAAGCGCCACCCGGCGATGATTAATACCACATTGACTCAGGAATGTAGACACTTCTTAAGAGACAAACTGTACTCCGTTGTCTGATACTAATTCTTTGGGAAACCCTCTCTTGCAAAAAGACTCTCCAAGAATTTGATGACTTCATGTGTGTTGGGGTCGACCATAAAATAAGCTTCCCACCACTTGCTGTAATAATCAGATACCACCAGAGCAAATTTGTATTTACAAGACAGAGCATTGAATGGTCCAATAAAATCTAATGCCAATTTCATCCACGGACCAGAAGGCAAATCAACTTTTACTTAAGGAGGGACAGCAGTTTTGATCACTTTGTCACTAGAACACCAAGTGAAACAATTTTCCACTGCATTCTCTATATGACGATCCATTGAAGGCCACCAATAGATAGATCAAATTCGACGTTTGGTGCAAGTTTGCCCAAGATGTCCTTCATGACCCGCCATAATTATACGATTTCTCAGGCTTTCAGGAGGTATAAACTTGTCACCTCGTAGAACCATTTCACCACCTTCTAGAGACAACTCTTCTGCAACTTTAGAAAAAGGTTGGAGACTATTATCTAAATGTTTTTCCTTGGGCCAATCTTGAATGATATCTTTCTTTACTTCCTTGAGAACAACATCAGAAAGTAATGCATCAAACCATTCCTCTTCATTAAAACATCCTCCATTAGAGACATCAATACTGGCGATTAAACATTCCTCATCGTCATCACCAACACAATCACTGTGTACTATAGGTAACGGCAATCTGGAAGGTAAATCAGTTCTGATGTTTTTCCCTCCAGGAATATGTTCAACCGTAAAATTGTATTGAAGAAGCTTAGTACTCAATCTAGCTATTCTTGGAGTATGATCTATTACTACAACGCCGTTAAGGATGGGAATGAGAGGTTTATGATCAGTCAATTATTTAAAAGTACTACCCCAGAGAAAACTTTTAAACCTTTCTACTGCCCAACAACATGCTAGAAGTTCTCTCTCAATGACAGAATAGTTCTTTTCACTAGGACGTTATGATCTAGAAATAAAACCCACAGTATACTCCACACCAAGTTTCATTTGAGTCAACATACCACCAAGACCATCAAGACTTGCATCAATTGAAACAATAGATTCCAAAGAAGGATCAAAAGGAGTCAAAATATTGCAAGAACTAAGTTCGCTCTTGATATTTTCAAAATCAGTCTGACATTTATGATCCCACAGAAAGACAGTTCCTCTTTTCAAAAGTTCACGCAAATGAGCAGTTTTAGATGCAAAATTAGATATGAGCTTAGAATAAAACTCGCACATCCCTAAGAAAGATGAAACCTGTTCCTTGGTCTTAGGAGAAGGGACATTGTCGATAGCTTCAATAAAACCATCTCTGGATGTACGGCATTGCAATGCGGGCTTTTACACTGCGTGCCGTTACAACGCTGTTTTTACAACGCAAGTCGTTACAACGACTTGCGCTATAAGGGCTGGATAGTGGAATAGTTTATTTTTCTATTCCAACTCCAGCCCACGTTACAGTAGGGAAGGTGTTGGAATAGAAAATTAACTATTCTCTATCCAATAGTGCCCTTCAGCGCAAGTTGTCGTAACGACTTACGTTGTAAAGGCAGCGTCGTAATAGCAGCGCGGGGTAATGCCCGCGTTGTTAAGGATGTTTCCCCCATGTTGTGCTTGCTTGCTTGTACTGACCACGAGAGCGTGCTAGTGAGCTGTGAGAGACGCCACAGAGAATGCCAGAACGCCATTCTGCCCGGACGCTAGATCGGATCAGGCAGCAGCTCCTGTGGGCTTCTGTGTGCTGCTGCGGTCCGCCTCACTATAGCGCACTCTGGGCAGATAGCGGGTTACCAGTGGTGCTCAGTGCCCTTAAATTGCTTTCATCGTGGCGAAGACAGCTCTGCCGCCGAGGTAGCTGAGCAGGCAGCAGCAGTCTTAACAGCGGCTTTAACAGCATGGAGGCGGTATCGAGGCTGCACTGAGACCGCACTGAGACCGCACCGAGGTAAAGATAGGAGCTAGGAGAAGCAGAGCCTAACCAAGCAGCGGAGTTGCGGAGCGGTGCAGGGCAGGGAGCACGGGTGGTGTGGTCTGCCGGCTTATCAGGACTGATGGCTGCGGCTGGAAAAGATTGGAAGGCTGTACCTTGTAGCATCACTGTCCAGGATCTTTTCGTGTCAGTACCTACCGCCTGACTTAAGTATTCCAGTATTCCTAGCGGCAAGGTGCCCATCGAACGGGGAGCTCAGCGCAGGTGCTGGTGCTGCCGCGGATCGCAGAAACCGGGACCAACCTGGCACTGAACGGGGGCTCTGCGAGGAGCACAGGTGCTGCTGAAGCCTGCTGAAGCCAGATCCAGTTGGGATCAGCCCACCAAAGAAAAGCAAAGCAGTTTGTTGTAGAGCTAGGCCTACCTAACGGCCGGCCACCAGCCACCTAGCAGTGGAGCTGAGGAGCGGAGGAGAGCGTGGGAGCCAGGCGGGGGGCTGCATGCAGAGTCGAGCAGGGGGAGTCAGGGGTAACCCCCGCTCCTCTGCCCCTTTGTTCCCCTGCCGTCGTCGTCGCCAGTAATAGCCCAGCCAGTAATAGCCCAGCCAACAAGCCAGCCACCCGGCATCCGTTCATTCTTTCTCCTGTGAAAAATCCTGCTAAAGCAGGTGAGAGTAGCCACACATCAACTTCCAACTCCATAACCCCACAGGTGCAGGGAGAAGACAGCTGGGCAACAGGAGTGTATCACAAAAGGAAGAAACCAGGGGGGCACACCAGAAAGCTGAAGGCAGAAGGTAAGAGGCGCAAGGTGCGAGGCGCTGTGGGAAAGCTGCCCCTAAGGGAGGCTTGTGGAAAAACACTTCAGAATATCATTAGAACAAAAAACTAAAATTTACGCAACCAATTCAAGGCTTTCTACCATCGGGGGAGTGAGCAGCCTTTCACACAAGGCAAAAAGTCAAACAGAGGTCCTTCAACAACACACAGCAAAGACACAGCTCGCAATCCAGCCCAATCAAGCCACCACAACCCCATCAGCCACGACTCAAAAATCCAAAAGACCTACAAAAACAACGCCAAAGTACCAAAGCACCAAAGCACCAAAGCACCAAAGCGCGTCATGAGGTCAGGAAAAGTCAGAAAAGCAACTGCCAATGCCCCGGCCAAACGGCGCAGGGCAGAAAATCGCAAACACATAAACAACTCAGACAATTTGC
Source organism: Lissotriton vulgaris (assembly GCF_964263255.1). Lineage (NCBI taxonomy): Eukaryota > Metazoa > Chordata > Amphibia > Caudata > Salamandridae > Lissotriton > Lissotriton vulgaris. The sequence goes on from NW_028240612.1 coordinate 3,221,996, forward strand.
TGATTGAACAAGAAGAACCTCTATTATTAGATACATTGCTAGAAAGGCCAGAAAGGACCGACATAGACACAGACAGTCATCAGTAAAATAGATGGAAAAAGCATTCAACCAAAAATCTATTCTATCTTCTCATTTTTGAAAGAACCTGGCTCATTCCTAAGTACCTCTAACAGCAACCTCAAGGGACTCCCTTCGCCAATGGAGCCTGAAGGGGATTGTCAAAACTCACACATAGAAACGGAAAAAAACAAAAAGTGTGGAAGCAAGTGGAACCAGTACACTCCTGAGAAACAGAGTGCACAAATGGAAAGCCTCGATAATGGTAAGAGCAGGGGTGACAAGGATTCAAACATACAGCTAAGCAGTAAAAAGGGTTATCCCCTCGAGCCAAAAATTATAATACAGACAAACGTGCAGTCACCAGCCATAGCAACAGGGGCTGAAAACAGCAGTAAGGAACCTAACACCGACATTAAAACAGCCCCACCGGGAACTGGTGAGTCAAACGCCCCAAACCAGGCAGATATGGAGCCTCCCAAGGAGGCTGAACAAATAAACAAAATAAATCACAACTCAGGAAGTAATATCGCCACCGCGAAGGCGGAACATATCAATGATCGGGAACAGGACATAGCCCCGGGGAGTCAGCTCGCCCAAAAACTTGCCCATATGGCCCGGGGTAGAGAGTCAGAGAAAACGCAGGAAAGAGCAGCAATGGAAACATCAGAAACAATAGAAAAAGCCGTAAAACTGGACATAACTCAAGCACACGACCAACCAGTTGCGGCTGACATAGAAGATAACTCCCAACTAACAACAAAAGAGTGGGAGAGGCTGGTAGCGTCATACCTACCAGCTAATAGTCAGGTCGATCACAATACAGAAGAGAGAACACCAGGCCCGGACAAGACTCCACCAACCGATGATCACCCAAAAAGTGCGGAAGTCCTATGGTCATCATTGTTAAACACTCTCCAACTATCGATAAAGGCCATGCAGTACCACTCGGAAAAAATGGACATCCAGCTATCCCTTCTAAATTTTTTGGCCATACACGTAGCCAAAATTGATAACAAGTTGGCAGACATGAACGATATGATAAAGAGGGTGCAAGCGGAAACTAAAATTGAACAGCCACGTTGCGCTTGTCACACAATAGTGGACAAACTTACCTCAATCCCCCAACTCCTGGGCGACATTGTGGCGGATTTAAAACAAACAGCGGAAAAAACAACCGCAATGGACTCAGATCCTAATGAGGAGGGCCCAAAACAATTCCACAGACAGCACAGAGAACAGTTAGACATTGTAAACCAACAGATCTCATCCACTGCGCCCAACAGTCAAAGAGGAGATCATACACCAAACACCCCTATCGGCCCTGAAACCAGTAAATTTATTCACAAAACCTACGCAGGTGTCACAGGGAAATCCCTAAGGCAGCTCCCTGACAATCAAAGGAGTGAAACCAAGGTGCAAACAAACATAAACCCAGGAAACACGCAAGGGCTAAAGCTAGAAACCTGCAAAAGCCCCCACAACGAAATCACTGGGAAAGCAAGCAAGGAAGAACTGAGGGTAGAAAATAAAAAACCCCGAAAACTAAAAAGGAAAGGAAGAAATAAGACGGCCAACATAAAAACCTTTTTCAACAGGATAACCAAGACACCAGAAAAAGAAAAAGAAGTGGTAGATGTAACAGAAAGTCCGCCCATGACCTCTAAAAGATCTCCGCTCAAGGAGACATCAAAGATGACAAAAAGGGATACCCCCACCCAATTAATCTCAAAGGGGGGACCGACGGCAGACGGAAGCAAGGGACCCACCCTGAAACATGAATTTATAGCAGCCCTCAACACGAACAAAGGGGCAGTGCAGGGGGAGGTCTACACAGTAGCCAAGACACACGGCAGCCCAGGGATAGAAAAGGGCATAGAAGACATCAAAAAAATGGAGGCTGGGCAGGCGGAAGCAAACAGAGGCACAATTCTGTTCATTCCCGAATTAAGTCAAGAGGCAGAGGGGACACTCTCAACCGAGGTAACATCTTACACCTACTATCAACGCTCAGTAGCTTGTCGGACATTAGTACAGAAGATCTAGTGGCAGTGGAATTTACCCACTGCAACCAACTGTCAGATCTGGAGATTCCTAAAACAACATGGGCAAGGAACGAAACCGCGATGAGAATAATGGAGCTAGAAGCACACTTTCTATCCTGGGGGATTCGCCTAAAAAGACTGGAAAAAACTGGGTACCCTGAACCACTACGCCAGGCATATAATGAGCAACAAAGCCAAAATCCAACAAACAAACAACCACAAGCAAAAACTAAAAGCGTCTTAAAGGGGGCCAGAAGCTTTTCAGTTCCTAGGATGTCCCCTGAGACCAATAGGCAAACAAACCGGCCACTTGGCCATGACGATTGGAACTGGATAGCAAGGACAATCAACACAAGGGCCCCAAAGCTCTGACAAAATAATCGACAAAAACAGGCAACACAACAACAATTAAGAATATGTTCTTGGAACATAAATGGCCTAAGGAACACAAGAGAAGACCTCGAGCTCTTTGATTACCTCCAAAAATTTGACATTATAGCATTTCAGGAGACCTGGCTAGACCAACCATACCAAAGTCAGGGTTTCACCTCACATTACCTCCCAGCAATAAGAAATGCCAAATATGGCCACATATAAGGCGGACTGGCAATATATACTGCCGTTAAGAGCTTCAACGACCCCATCCACATAAACGCGACACAGACAGGCAACAGTTGCACACTCACTATAGAACTAGAAGTGAGGGGAAAAGACCAAATCCAAAAGTTAAGATTTATGAATGTATATCTACATCCCAGGGAGAAAAAAGCTGGAATGAACCTCTTGTTGGAAGAAATCTCAAAAATACTGGAAGAAGCGGAAACCCCCAACCTCATAGTAACAGGGGACTTTAATATGTTCCTGGGAGGGTCTCAAACTAGGAATACATGTCTGGAGGATCAGTTCCGAGCATGGAACATACCACAACAAGCAATAAGCAAATGGGACAAACAAAATCGGCTGTCAAGGACTAGTGTAAAGGACCTAGAACATCTTAACCTGGCAGCGCTAAATGGTCGCTTCACAAACGACATCCCCCCGACAGCCACTTTTCATAACTCATCCGTCAGTTCTATCCTAGACTACACATTCTCATCTCTACAACTCTTTGGGAATATCACGGACTTCCGAATAGGCACAACGCCTGTCAGTGATCATCAGCCGCAAGAATTTAGCCTTGATTTCCAGGGGGCCGCGACAACCTCACCAGCAATAAATTTAGGTTGCTCTCTGACGGTGGCACAGAAAAGAATAAAATGCAACACGACAAACCTGGAATGCTTCATAACGGACGCAAGAAGCCGGTGGGAAAAGATTATCACAAACCAGCCCGATCAGTTAAGCGCCTGGGGGCAATTCACGAGCAGCCTCGGACAGGCACACACCAGGAAACCAAAGAGTCACACAATCCAGGAATATAGAAACAGCAACATACAGACAAAGCGGTCGGAATCAACCGGGAACCACTACAAGGCCACAAAACAAAACGCCAAGATTAAGCACCTGAAACGAAACATCAACAGATTACTGTGAAAATTGCATCGAGACGGACCTAACATCTCAATCCAAAAGGAACTGCAAAAACTAAAAAAGAGTAAAAAAGAATAATATGGCACAATAAAAGGGAAGCAGAGGATGAGTTATGGGCCAGACTTCTTCATGATGCAAAAGGAATCAACACGAGCGGTAGATTCTGGAAGACAGTCAACAAACTCCAGTATTCCAGAAGCACCAGCATTGACTCCTACTTAACTGAGGATGCCTGGTCCAACTACCTTCAGGCCCATTTCAACACTGCAATAGAGCCGGCAACAATCAGCTGACTGGAGAAGGGCAGAAAAGCTCGTGCTGGGCCTCCAAAACAAGTCATTACTTCATTAAATCCTACTGAAAAACAAATTATAAGCAGGATCGTTAAAGGAAAAGCGGAGGGTGCGCCAGGCCCCAATGGGATACCGCCAATTCTCTACAAACAAAACCCGGAATACTGGGCTACGGCCTTACTACCTCTTTTCAAACAGGTAACAGACACCACAACAATTCCAGCATCATGGAAAGGCTCGATATTAGCACCAATCCATAAAAAAGGCGATGTAAAGGACCCCAAAAATTACAGACTAATAGCCTTAATTGATAATGAGGCCAAATACTATGCTGGTCTTCTACTAGAAGAGCTCACGGAATGGTCGAAAGCAAATGCAGTAATTCCCATCACCCAGACAGGATTCCGAAAAGAACTGGGCACATCAACAAACATTTTGGCCCTCTCACTCCTCATTGACGCCTTGAAGACAGCTAATCTGCCCTTGTACTTATGTTTCATTGACTTCGCCGCAGCGTTTGACAACATCAACAGGAACTTACTATGGTCAAAGCTGGAAGACAGGAACATCCCACCGGGGCTACTAAAACAGCTGATCTTATTACATACGGGCACTTGGGTCCAAGTCAAGTTAGGAACAGGAGACCTCCTATCAAGGAAAATACAAACCACAAAAGGCCTAAAACAAGGGTGCGTGCTGGCGCCAACATTATTTAATATCTTTATGTCTGACCTTGCACAGCAGCTGGATGAAAGCAACTCTGATGCACCAAGCATAGGTGGCTTCACTCTCTCAAATTTAATGTACGCTGACGATATTGTCCTAATCAGCAGAACACCGATAGGGCTACAACATCTAATCAGCACAACCTATAATTACGCAACAGAGAACAGCCTAAGTATCAACCTCTCAAAGACCAAAACAATGAGGATTAATGCCAATAAATCATCTGTAGGGCACTGCTGGCACATGGGAGGGCACATACTTGAAAAAGCGTAGGAATATAAGTACCTTGGCGTAATTGTGGACAGCAAGGGCTCATTTCAACAGCAAAAGGACGCAATCAAAAGGGGGGGTATCAGCATAGCGATAGCACTAAGGGGCCTAAAAACGAAAGCAGCCGGCCGAAGCTTTACCCCCCTGCTTCAAGTACTTCAGGCAAAATTGACACCTGCCATAACGTATGGTAGCGAATGCCTACGAGGGAGAGACGCTCAGCAATTGAATAGCACAATAGTGAAGGTGATCAGAATGATATTCAGTCTGCCCACCTACACCTCGCCGGCACAAATAAGGCTGGAATTTGGCCTAAGAAACAAAACGCTGGAGCGAATGGGTGCCTATGCCAAAAGATGGCACAACATCCAGAGAGGAGAAGCTGCTAGTCTCAATTTCTTCCTATGGAAAGAGATAGAAAGAAAGAGCAACAGCGCGGCCGCAAAATATTTAAACCAATCAATAAACACCTTGTGCCTACAAGAAGCCTGGAAATGCAGCGGGTCCCATAACATCTTCAAACAGCTAGTTAATAAATCTGTCAGAGCTATCTCATTTACAGAGGACAAAGCAAGCCTAGCCAATCGCGCGCACGGCTGGATGGTCATTAAAAGCTACACAAGCAGCCTCAACCAAAGATACCTAGGGGTTGGGTTCACTAGGAGCATAAAGGAGAAGTTCTTACATCTACGGCTGGGCCTACTCCCATCACAAAAACACCTTCCTCCATGGAAAAGGCCCCAAGCAACAATCAACTGCCGAATATGCGGGAACGCAAAAGAAGACATTCAACATCTAATTTGCACCTGCAAAGGCCTGGACACAGAGCGCAGATTACACTTAAAAGTGCCCCTTAACAAACTGGGCATAAGAACATGCCGGCAAGCGGTCATGGCTTGCTTCGATGGAAAACACATCCAACTAGCATGCCACTTTGTAAAATTTCTAGAGAAAGTAGAAAAGAAACAGGAAAGCCAGACGGCAGATACCAACTGCAGTAAAAATCAAGAACCAAATCAAAGGGGCACTGAACAGTGAGCCAAGTTGCACATTACAACGAGGCTTAAAACCCCAACAACGCCTTTTATACAGTCACCGTAGGAATATAAGGGACCAAAGCTACCGTAAGGGTTACATGGTGTGAAAGTAGTATATATCTCAGCAGCAACGACTTCCTACCGCACAAAACTATTGCTATTGTGTTTTCGTTTTTTCCAAGGTGTAAGACTTTTCTTTCAAGTACCACAAGGGACTTACGGATTTTAACTCACGTTTTGTGGAAAATTTGTATAAATTTCTGTAGCAATGACTATCAACATCATGAACCTATAGTGATTTTATACTTTTTATAATTTTATATTTCCCGTGTATTAATATTTGCAATGGTTTTAATTAACTGAGCAATAAAGATTACTTACTTACTTACCATCTCTAGGCAGAATTCCTTTCCCTGATATACGGTGTCCTAAATATTTAATAGATTCAACACCAAAAACACACTTGCTCACATTAGCAACAATTTTTTTTCTTGTAGACTGTTTAAAACGTCAGTCAAATTTTTATCATGAGAAAGTTTACATTTCCCTGCCACAAGGATTTCATCTTGAAAGACAACTGTATTTTGAACTCCCACCAAGACTCTTTCCATCACACGTTGAAAAACGGATGCCGCAGAGGCCAGCCAAACGGCATCCTCTTGAATTGAAATGTTCCAACAGGAGATACAACAGCAGCTAAATGTTTTGATGACATGTCCAGTTCAGTTTGATGATATGCCGAAGATAGAGCTATCTTCGAAAACCATTTGGACTCTTGAAATTTGGCAAGTATGTCATCAATGCGGGGCAATGGGTGTGAATCAACCCATATATCTTTATTAAGACTGCGTAAGTCAATGCAGACCCTGAGATTTCCATTTTTCTTTTGTGCGACGACCAAGGGACTTAACCATAGAGAAGACTCTATGGGCTCAATCACACCAGATTTACACATTTTCTCTAGTTCTTTAGCTAAGTCATCCCTGACACTCAAATGTACATTCCTTAACGTGTGCTTTACAGGAATAGCACCATCCTTTACTTAAATGAGATGTTTAAAACCTTTGATTAATCCAAGAGTATCACAAAAAACTTTTGGAAATCTCTCTGCCCACTCTGAAACATTATCGTGGTGTGTTGATTCATTGACGATGGACACGGGTTCCTTTGTACCTGGTCTAAGAGTCATCTCGAATAATCCTTGGTGATACCACCCTAGAATATTCATACCTTTAATCGCTACATAGATTTTCCCTGTTATGGATCTTTCTTTGAAAACTAATGTACTTTCAAAGAACCCCTTCAATTCAATATTTCTTTCCTCATAAGATACTGGACTTCTATCAAGAGGTTCAAGATGTCTACCACCCCACACAGATCCAAACAATTCTTCAGTGATCATCCTCATACGTGCCCCTTAATCTGCCAGTAATTGTAAGATTTTCCCATCCACTCTAATGTCAACAATAGGATCCACACACTCCTCACAATCATCTTTGACTACTAACATTAAATCACTCATTGAACTTACAATTTCTGTATTCCTCTCCAATCTATCAATGTTTTCCCATACAGCATTGACATTCCTTCTGGAGATACAAAATTTAGCAAAATGACCTTGTTTGCCACAATTTCTACATGAAGCATTCCTAGCAGGACAAATGTGTGAATTTGGGAAATGGGAAGAAAAACCACATTTTGAACACATATTTTTCTTTTGAGGATATATTTGTTTCTTGTCATGTCTAATAAAAGACGATTTCCCTTTGCTTTCATTGCTGTTCTTTTCAGATCCAGTATTTTTTTCTACTCCGTCTTTTGCTCCATTCACCACTCCTACAGTAGCTTTATCTGATTTCACTTCGTTCGACGATGTTTGAGACAGTTCAATACTTTTGACAATAGAAATCGTCTCCTCAAGAGAAGGATTTTTTAAAGTTAACAACTTTGGTTGAACCTTTTTATCTCTACATCGAACCACAAATTGGTCTCTAATGAGCTGTGAAGTGAAACCCTCAAACTCACAATCAGAAGCTAAAATGCGTAATGAAGCGACGTATGACACAATACTTTCAGACATTTGTTGTTCTCTAGTAAAAAATTTGTGTCTGGCTACAACTAAACTTTTTTCTACATCAAATTGCTTTTCTAACATTTGAACAGCTTGATCAAACTCATTAAGTGGTTCAACATTTTCTGCCACCTCTGGTAAAGGTAGATGTTCCAAAACAGCTTGGCCCTCATGGCCCAAGTTGTGTTCCAGAATGAATCTCTTTCGCTCTGCACTGAATCTGATACCACCTATGGCTCCTAGATATTTGGTGAAAGCCCTGTACCATACTTTCCACTCTACAGGTGAGTCTTCTGGAAGCTGTAGAAAAGGAGAGGGTGTTTGTACATTCTGCATATTAATCTTTTAAAAATATGAGTACTTATATTTAATAGAAAATGTTCCTTTCCTAATGGACAAAAAACTATATATGTATTAAGGTATCTATATAAGCATGCTACATTATAAAACAATTCTACATAACTAGAATTCATTTTCTTGACATATATCAATTTTGGTTGTAAAAATACACTTCTCTATTCTGCTAATCCACTTTGTGTTCCAGATAACTGTTTTATAAGGAACCACAAGATGGCGCGGAAGTACTGTGAGTCTTATGAGAACTGCACTGAAAATAGATCGAAAATTCTCTATGCTTTGAAAGTTTGAATGCGTTGAAAATGTCGAACTTCTGGGGAAGAATGAAGGCACAAAATAAATATGTGGTAGTCACAGTACTTCTTTCTTGATAAAATATACATTCTTATGTTTATTTCCTGTATGCGCTGATGAAGCGAGTTTTTAAAATTAATTATGTTTTCACTCGCTGAGTTGAACTTCCATAATGAAATAATAATATTAATGAGTGTTGCATGATTTGTATTAATTCAACCTAGAATAATGTGCATTTACATGAACATGTGGGATTAATATTATGTGCTCTTGTTGCATTTGCCAGTTCATTTAAAAATAATAAACTAACTTTGTCTTTTCGTTTTGTCATCATTAATTGCGGCTGTTTAAATAATAGCATGTGCTTATTTTAAAATGTGCTTTTGTCTATGTCGTATCTTTTATGTGGCAAAGGTTTGTTGCTTTTTCGTGCTCAAAGCTAGGTAACATAGACTAATGGGTTAACATTAGTGAAGGGGGTGGGTAACAGAATGACTTTCATTACTCAAATTAATTAGTGTCTTCTGTTTCCTTGCATACTAGTGCTTCGAAAAAGAGGCCTGAGGCCTAGCTTTTAAGGGTGTTTGGAATCGTTTGAAATCCTGTCACGATGTGCTGAGCACAGCAAAGAATGAAAAAAAAGTTTGTCGTTCATAATCTTCAGAAAAGAAAATATGAGGATCTGTGCAGGATGTGCTCCGTGTTGTATCATTTTTCCAAGGACAGGATATGGCGGAAAAGCCAAGCTGAGGAAGCAACAAACTGTTATTCAATAAAATGTTGCGAAGGACCTCGGAAGCTAATGTCACTTGTAGACAATGGACAAAGGCAGTACAGAAGAGCATGATTTTGGAATGAAGAGCAATGACTTCATGTGGACTGACGGCTGACAGCCAATCAAATCGCAAGATGCCTTTTTAAAAGTAATCTTTTAGCTAGTTTTAGATAGAGAAAAGGTATAAAACTTGGCCCCTTGGGAGGAGCTGGCTGGCTCGTTCCTGAATCCTGCAGAGCGTGAGATGCTGACGGACTTTTGACTCACGTAAGAAAACTCTGAACTTATGCTTTTCCCTTTAGGTTTCATTTAGTTTAGTCAGGGAATTAGGGTTTAGGGAATGAGATTCTTTCTGCTAAAATACTTTTAATGCTGATTACGTTTTGAAACTGACAGTCTAATGTGCCTTTACTAAATAAAATGATGCTTATTGAATGCTAATAAAGATTTAATAATTGAAAAAGCTCTTTACTTGATAATAAAGTTAATAAAATAGATTTTAAAATGACAAGCTGGTCTTGGTTATTTTGAGTCTAGTTACCATTAGTTAATCCATTGACTAGGTGACTTAATTAAATGACATTATTTTATAAACATGATGATGATAAACTGCAGTTGTATATAAATATAAATAGTCTTGTGAATAGTTCTGATTAATTATGTCACATGATTCAGTTGGCCAATTCTTGTCTCAGTCATTTATGGGCCTAGTGATGAATTTATGAATAATGGTGAGTATTGTGGTGTAGGGTAACGCTTATGAGACAGAATTTCTTTAGGCCCGCTGGATCAGCACTATTCTCTGTGTGCGCAGTGGGCCCAACAGTACTTACTTGTAGTTTCTTTGCTCAATTTCCTTTTCCACACATTGCTGCCAACAGTATTTATTTCTCGTCTCTTTGCTCCGTTTCTCTTTCCACGCATTGCTAGGAAACAGAACTGACACAGCTATTGACGCAGAGCACGCACTGACCTCATAAACTTGATGCCTCTTCAGGAATGTGAGGGCACGCTCTTAACTCGATGGTGGAACGTCTACACGTCACGTGAATAGTGACTCACCACGTCATCATTAACTCCAGAGGCACAGAGGGGCAAAGACCAACGGTTTCCCAGATAGACGATAATTTCTCAGGGAAAATAACACAGCAGCAGCTCAAAAAATGAAAGTTATTTCCAGCCAAAGACAAATTGAAGACTCTAGGCACTTGAAGAATGCTAGTAAGTAAGCTTACATATATCTCCCACTCGACAAAATTGTAAAAAAAAATCCTCTCGTACTTCAGAAAATAAATAGAAAAATAAAACTCACTGCCAGGTTCTTGTAAATAAGTCGAGACACACTGTCCCATTGACCATTAGATATTTTGAAGTACTTCAGAGGTCCATCAACATACTCCGTTTTCGTTCAAAATAAAACGATGAAAGATGGAATCAGCAATCTTGAAGAGAGTAATCTGCATGCGTGGGTTGTGGAGATGAACGGTGGTAAAGCCAACCGCGTCGCCAATTGAAGTGACCACAAATACAAGAGTTGGTGGAGAAACAGTCATTTAATACCGTTCAACTCCTCAGCCTCCAGGGAATAAACTAACAGTCCCAGAAGCATTGAATACATACATTCTATCACCAAGGTAATGACCAACCTGGTGATAACAGAACATTAATACATCATAGACATGGCTGACATTACAAGAGATAGTCACAGACTGTCTGAGCAGTCTTGGGTGGATTTTCAGGACTTCTCCAGTAAGGTACTGCATGGTTGGAAGAAGGGTGCCAAGCGAGTGGTTATGAAGGGCAATGTACTCTAATTTTGAGAGTGCACAAGCTCAGTAACTGTTTACAGTGATGTGTCAGCACCTGGTTGTAGGAGAGTAGGGTCTGCTTCCTATGGACACCCCCACTTTTTGCTGTGATTGTCTGGTTTTTCGACTTTAGTGTGGTTGTGGGCCTGCTAATCAGACCCACAGCCCAGCAGTTCTCTCTCTAAATTGATACCATGTACTTTAGGTACATACCAGATTGGTTACTGGGTCACCCTTGTGAGCCCCTGTATAGTGTACCATAGGTACCCAGGTCATAGGTGCACCTTAGCCTACCAGGGGCTGCAGCAGGTATTGTGCCACCCCTGGTTTGCCTTCCAAACTGACACCACAGGTCTGTTCACACAGTCTGGGTAAGGTGGTGTAATCACCCCTTACTTAGATATAGTATACCTATATCTACCTTTATATTTAGACACATATACACCTATAGTAGCCAGCGCTCAAACATCCAGCCAGCATTTTTTATTTCCGTTCTTAGAAAAGTAACGGTCAGAAGTAACGGAGTGAGGAGCAGAAGAAAAAGTACAAACATCAAATAATCCATTTTTGAAAACTAGATTGGATAAGGCAATACCTACTTTTCTTTTTTTCCCCAAATATTATCTTCCTGAGACACCCCATTGTATCCCTAAACCACTTATGTTAAATTCCCAGCACATAATTATTGGAGCAGACCAAGTCGCTAAGCTAGAATCTAAATACTCTATCAACTCTGGATCATCACACGTTGAACCATACACTGAGCAAAGTGTAAACTTCTAATTATTTACCAGACATTCAACCATAGCCCAACGCCCCCACTGATCCGCTGACTTTTTAATAATCCTTACATCATTTCTCTGAGTAAAGATTGCCACCCCCGAGTACGAGAACCCTGTGTTGTGAATACCAAAAGTTTAAATCCGATTTGTTCCATAATACGAGCTCTGCAGCCCTCTAAATGCGTCTCCTGTATACACAAAAAATATAGCCGAAGAGTTTTCAACCAGATAGCCACCTTATTTCTTTTATGCTGGTCGTTAAGCCCACATATGTTGACTGTTAACTGTTAAAATCCGCAGACTCATGTTACAAAGTTACTGGATTCTCTATGCTTAAGCCTATCTAATATTAATGCTCCGTTCCACAATATTTCTATTTTAGTCATGAACAAAGCACATTAACAAAGAACAAAATCAACTTGAACCTACAAATAACTCATCTCTCCTAATCCCACAGCTCGATGCATCTCCTGTAGTACTGATGTCCTACCTAACTCTCCCCCATCCCCCAGGGAACATTGCGATGAATTTAATGAGAGGGTGGGGCACACCTTGGCTGTTAGAGCTAGGCAAAAAACATCAGTCTGTGCTAACTCTGAGATCTATGACGTTGGAAAGAAATATATCACAGAGGCATCAGAAATACGTGAAGCATTCAAGCTATTTTATCAGCAGCTATATGCTGAAGGCCCAGCTATAGCGCCAAGCGGAGTCTGTGAATATCTGAATAGAGTTTCTAACAAAAAAGTGGATGTTATAGACAGAGAGAATCTTGAGAGGGATTTTTCTCAAGACGAGTTCTTAGGGGCCCTACAGGACTTGCCCTCTGGAAAAGCTGTTGGCTCCGATCAGATCCCTTTAGGGTTCTATAAGATCTTTAAGGATTCTATTGAATCAGATCTCATAGAGTGAATGATTCTAGCTCAAAAGGGCGGATTTGTTCCGGATTTCTGGGCGGGAGCTGATATTGTGGTTTTAAAAAAAAATGATAAGCCACCTAGAGCACCAGGGTCATACCGCCTGATCACTCTTATGAACAGAGATTAAAAAAAATTCTCCAAAATTTTAGCTACCTGTTAAAGTGCTGTCTTACGAAAAACTATACACCCGAGTCAGCATGGGTTTAATATTGGCCGAAGTACAACCTAACATATACTTAGGGTGATTACTCTTTTTGACGCCATGGAGATCTCAGGAGACCCTATGCCTGTATTGCTATTAGATGCTGAAAAGGCATTTGATAGGGGCTCCTGGGATTTCCTCTGGGGAGCAATGAGATGGTTTGGATTGGGGGAGGGATTTATTAAATCTATCCAAGTGCTATACAGGGCCCGACTGCCCGGTTAAAAGTCAATAGCAACTACACACTTTCTTTTACCATACAGAGGGGGATGCGGCAGGGATGCCCCTCCTCCCCTCTGTTATTTGCTATATACATGGGCTCCTTTTTATGGCTACTTGGGGCTACCAATGAAATATGTCCGGTCATAAGTCAGGGGCTTGAAACAAAAGTCCTTGCTTATGCGGATGACGTGGCTATTACCACTGCTGACCCACTTACGGCATTGGAGGCGGTTGAGTCTATCGCTGTAGAGTATGGCAAGTTTTCAGGCTATGCACTTAACAGCTCCAAGACCCAAATAATTAAGAATCAGTGGATAAGCTGCGAAGACTCGCGTGTGGTTAACTCGGCAGTATATCTTGGTATACGGGTTACAGCAGATCTGGACAAACTGGTAGATAAAATTATGGAACCAATAGTTTGGAAAGCAAGAGGGGATTTTGACAGATTGAATAATCTCTATCTGTCCCTCGTCGGTAGATGTAATATCATCAAGATGCTGTTTTTACCAAAGATATTGTATCTTTTTCGGGCAATACCATTAGAATTGCAGAGACCTTGGTTTGTTGCTTTGGAGGGTTTAGTTAATCGATTTATGTGGGCACAGGGGAAAACTAGGCGGGCACTTAGATTTGTGTCTTTACTACGGCAAAAGGGGGTTTCTCAGTTCCTGATTTTCGACGCTATTATTGGGCAGCCGCCTTACAATATAAGGGGATACTGATTGGAACAAGCTCAGAAGATATGGATATTGAAGGCCAAATTGGTCTTCCAGATGTCTACAGATTGCTACTGGGGGATAATGCAGAGAATTGTTTCTTTAAGTTTATAGAGCCAAGCTATTACAAGAGGACCAGATTCAAGACCCTGATTGCTGCCTTCAAACTCTGGTGGGGAGAGGAAGATTGGCTTGGGGAGATTCAATTACTATACGGTTTTATATTGAAATCCCACACTTCCAGGAATTTTCTCAGATGAGATAATGGCAGGGTGGACTAGAAAGGGGATCCTAAAGATTTGCGATCTAATTAACGAAGATGGGTTCCACCAGTTTAGTGATCTACAGTTGGAGTTTGGGCTAGAAAGGGCTAATTTCTTCAAATATCTACAGCTGCGTATCTTTTTTGGCAATAAAAGCGGTGGGAGGAGTGGTTTTGGTAGCAGTGTAATAAATGACACCATTAAAAGCCGAACCAAGGGGGTAATTAGGGCGATATATGGAGAATTGATAAATTTAAAACCGGATGATTTGTCTAAACATTAGTTTAAATGGGAAGAGAGGGTGGGTGCTGCTCCTAAAGCAGTGGACAAACTTACCTCAATCTCCCAACTCCTGGGCGACATTGTGGCGGATTTAAAACAAACAGCGGAAAAAACAACCGCAATGGACTCAGATCCTAATGAGGAGGGCCCAAAACAATTCCACAGACAGCACAGAGAACAGTTAGACATTGTAAACCAACAGATCTCATCCACTGCGCCCAACAGTCAAAGAGGAGATCATACGCCAAACACCCCTATCGGCCCTGAAACCAGTAAATGTATTCACAAAACCTATGCAGGTGTCACAGGGAAATCCCTAAGGCAGCTCCCTGACAATCAAAGGAGTGAAACCAAGGTGCAAACAAACATAAACCCAGGAAACACGCAAGTGCTAAAGCTAGAAACCTGCAAAAGCCCCCACAACGAAATCACTGGGAAAGCAAGCAAGGAAGAACTGAGGGTAGAAAATAAAAAAACCCGAAAACAAAAAAGGAAAGGAAGAAATAAGACGGCCAACATAAAAACCTTTTTCAACAGGATAACCAAGACACCAGAAAAAGAAAAAGAAGTGGTAGATGTAACAGAAAGTCCGCCCTTGACCTCTAAAAGATCTCCGCTCAAGGAGACATCAAAGATGACAAAAAGGGATACCCCCACCCAATTAATCTCAAAGGGGGGACCGACAGCAGACGGAAGCAAGGGACCCACCCTGAAACATGAATTTATAGCAGCCCTCAACACGAACAAAGGGGCAGTGCAGGGGGAGGTCTACACAGTAGCCAAGACACACGACAGCCCAGGGATAGAAACGGGCATAGAAGACATCAAAAAAACGGAGGCTGGGCAGGCGGAAGCAAACAGAGGCACAATTCTGTTCATTCCCGAATACAAGTCAAGAGGCAGAGGGGACACTCTCAACCGAGGTAACATCTTACACCTACTATCAACGCTCAGTAGCTTGTCGGACATTAGTACAGAAGATCTAGTGGCAGTGGAATTTACCCACTGCAACCAACTGTCAGATCTGGAGATTACTAAAACAACATGGGCAAGGAACGAAACCGCGATGAGAATAATGGAGCTAGAAGCACACTTTCTATCCTGGGGGATTCGCCTAAAAAGACTGGAAAAAACTGGGTACCCTGAACCACTACGCCAGGCATATAATGAGCAACAAAGCCAAAATCCAACAAACAAACAACCACAAGCAAAAACTAAAAGCGTCTTAAAGGGGGCCAGAAGCTTTTCAAATCCTAGGATGTCCCCTGAGACCAATAGGCAAACAAACTGGCCACTTGGCCATGACGATTGGAACTGGATAGCAAGGACAATCAACACAAGGGCCCCAAGGCTCTGACAAAATAATCGACAAAAACAGGCAACACAACAACAATTAAGAATATGTTCTTGGAACATAAATGGCCTAAGGAACACAAGAGAAGACCTCGAGCTCTTTGATTACCTCCAAAAATTTGACATTATAGCATTTCAGGAGACCTGGCTAGACCAACCATACCAAATTCAGGGTTTCACCTCACATTACCTCCCAGCAATAAGAAATGCCAAATATGGCCACTTATAAGGCGGACTGGCAATATATACTGCCGTTAAGAGCTTCAACGACCCCATCCACATAAACGCGACACAGACAGTCAACAGTTGCACACTCACTATAGAACTAGAAGTGAGGGGAAAAGACCAAATCCAAAAGTTAAGATTTATGAATGTATATCTACATCCCAGGGAGAAAAAAGCTGGAATGAACCTCTTGTTGGAAGAAATCTCAAAAATACTGGAAGAAGCGGAAACCCCCAACCTCATAGTAACAGGGGACTTTAATATGTTCCTGGGAGGGTCTCAAACTAGGAATACATGTCTGGAGGATCAGTTCTGAGCATGGAACATACCACAACAAGCAATAAGCAAATGGGACAAACAAAATCGGCTGTCAAGGACTAGTGTAAAGGACCTAGAACATCTTAACCTGGCAGCGCTAAATGGTCGCTTCACAAACGACATCCCCCCGACAGCCACTTTTCATAACTCATCCGTCAGTTCTATCCTAGACTACACATTCTCATCTCTAAAACTCTTTGGGAATATCACGGACTTCCGAATAGGCACAACGCCTGTCAGTGATCATCAGCCGCAAGAATTTAGCCTTGATTTCCAGGGGGCCGCGACAACCTCACCAGCAATAAATTTGGGTTGCTCGCTGACGGTGGCACAGAAAAGAATAAAATGCAACACGACAAACCTGGAATGCTTCATAACGGACGCAAGAAGCCGGTGGGAAAAGATTATCACAAACCAGCCCGATCAGTTAAGCGCCTGGGAGCAATTCACGAGCAGCCTCGGACAGGCACACACCAGGAAACCAAAGAGTCACACAATCCAGGAATATAGAAACAGCAACATACAGACAAAGCGGTCGGAATCAACCGGGAACCACTACAAGGCCACAAAACAAAACGCCATGATTAAGCACCTGAAACGAAACATCAACAAATTACTGCGAAAACTGTATCGAGACGGACCTAACATCTCAATCCAAAAGGAACTGCAAAAACTAAAAAAGAGTAAAAAAGAATAATATGGCACAATAAAAGGGAAGCAGAGGATGAGTTATGGGCCAGACTTCTTCATGATGCAAAAGGAATCAACACGAGCGGTATATTCTGGAAGACAGTCAACAAATTCCAGTATTCCAGAAGCACCAGCATTGACTCCTACTTAACTGAGGATGCCTGGTCCAACTACCTTCAGGCCCATTTCAACACAGCAATAGAGCCAGCAACAATCAGCTGACTGGAGAAGGGCAGAAAAGCTCGTGCTGAGCCTCCAAAACAAGTCATTACTTCATTAAATCCTACTGAAAAACAAATTATAAGTAGGATCGTTAAAGGAAAAGCGGAGGGTGCGCCAGGCCCCAATGGGATACCGCCAATTCTCTACAAACAAAACCCGGAATACTGGGCTACGGCCTTACTACCTCTTTTCAAACAGGTAACAGACACCACAACAATTCCAGCTTCATGGAAAGGCTCGATATTAGCACCAATCCATAAAAAAGGCGATGTAAAGGACCCCAAAAATGACAGACTAATAGCCTTAATTGATAATGAGGCCAAATACTATGCTGGTCTTCTACTAGAAGAGCTCACGGAATGGTCGGAAGCAAATGCAGTAATTCCCATCACCCAGACAGGATTCCGAAAAAAACTGGGCACATCAACAAACATTTTGGCCCTCTCACTCCTCATTGACGCCTTGAAGACAGCTAATCTGCCCTTGTACTTATGTTTCATTGACTTCGCCGCAACGTTTGACAACATCAACAGGAACTTACTATGGTCAAAGCTGGAAGACAGGAACATCCCACCGGGGCTACTAAAACAGCTGATCTTATTACATACGGGCACTTGGGTCCAAGTCAAGTTAGGAACAGGAGACCTCCTATCAAGGAAAATACAAACCACAAAAGGCCTAAAACAAGGGTGCGTGCTGGCGCCAACATTATTTAATATCTTTATGTCTGACCTTGCACAGCAGCTGGATGAAAGCAACTCTCATGCACCAAGCATAGGGGGCTTCACTCTCTCAAATTTAATGTACGCTGACGATATTGTCCTAATCAGCAGAACACCGATAGGGCTACAACATCTAATCAGCACAACCTATAATTACGCAACAGAGAACAGCCTAAGTATCAACCTCTCAAAGACCAAAACAATGAGGATTAATGCCAAAAAATCATCTGTAGGGCACTGCTGGCACATGGGAGGGCACATACTTGAAAAAGCGGAGGAATATAAGTACCATGGCGTAATTGTGGACAGCAAGGGCTCATTTCAACAGCAAAAGGACGCAATCAAAAGGGGGGGTATCAGCATAGCGATAGCACTAAGGGGCCTAAAAACGAAAGCAGCCGGCCGAAGCTTTACCCCCCTGCTTCAAGTACTTCAGGCAAAATTGACACCTGCCATAACGTATGGTAGCGAATGCCTACGAGGGAGAGACGCTCAGCAATTGAATAGCACAATAGTGAAGGCGATCAGAATGATACTCAGTCTGCCCACCTACACCTCGCCGGCACAAATAAGGCTGGAATTTGGCCTAAGAAACAAAACGCTGGAACGAATGGGTGCCTATGCCAAAAGATGACACAACATCCAGAGAGGAGAAGCTGCTAGTCTCAATTTCTTCCTATGGAAAGAGATAGAAAGAAAGAGCAACAGCGCGGCCGCAAAATATTTAAACCAATCAATAAACACCTTGTGCCTACAAGAAGCCTGGAAGTGCAGCGGGTCCCATAACATCTTCAAACAGCTAGTTAATAAATCTGTCAGAGCTATCTCATTTACAGAGGACAAAGCAAGCCTAGCCAATCGCGCGCACGGCTGGATGGTCATTAAAAGCTACACAAGCAGCCTCAACCAAAGATACCTAGGGGTTGGGTTCACTAGGAGCATAAAGGAGAAGTTCTTACATCTACGGCTGGGCCTACTCCCATCACAAAAACACCTTCCTCCATGGAAAAGGCCCCAAGCAACAATCAACTGCCGAATATGCGGGAACGCAAAAGAAGACATTCAACATCTAATTTGCACCTGCAAAGGCCTGGACACAGAGCGCAGATAACACTTAAAAGTGCCCCTTAACAAACTGGGCATAAGAACATGCCGGCAAGCGGTCATGGCTTGCTTCGATGGAAAACACATCCAACTAGCATGCCACTTTGTAAAATTTCTAGAGAAAGTAGAAAAGAAACAGGAAAGCCAGACGGCAGATACCAACTGAAGTAAAAATCAAGAACCAAATCAAAGGGGCCCTGAACAGTGAGCCAAGTTGCACATTACAACGAGGCTTAAAACCCCAGGGGCAACGCCTTTTATATAGTCACCGTAGGAATATAAGGGACCAAGGCTACCGTAAGGGTTACATGGTGTGAAAGTAGTATATATCTCAGCAGCAACGACTTCCCACCGCACAAAACTATTGCTATTGTGTTTTGTTTTTTCCAAGGTGTAAGACTTTTCTTTCAAGTAACACAAGGGACTTACGGATTTTAACTCACGTTTTATGGAAAATTTGTATAAATTTCTGTAGCAATGACTATCAACATCATGAACCTATAGTGATTTTATACTTTTTATAATTTTATATTTCCCGTGTATTAATATTTGCAATGGTTTTAATTAACTGAGCAATAAAGATTACTTACTTACTTACCATCTCTAGGTAGAATTCCTTTCCCTGCTATACGGTGTCCTAAATATTCAATAGATTCAACACCAAAAACACACTTGCTCACATTAGCAACAATTTTTTTTCTATTAGACTGTTTAAAACGTCAGTCAAATTTTTATCATGAGAAAGTTTACATTTCCCTGCCACAAGGATTTCATCTTGAAAGACAACTGAATTTTGAACTCCCACCAAGACTCTTTCCATCACACGTTGAAAAACGGATGCCGCCGAGGCCAGCCAAACGGCATCCTCTTGAATTGAAATGTTCCAACAGGAGATACAACAGCAGCTAAATGTTTTGATGACATGTCCAGTTCAGTTTGATGATATGCCGAAGATAGAGCTATCTTCGAAAACCATTTGGACTCTTGAAATTTGGCAACTATGTCATCAATGCGGGGCAATGGGTGTGAATCAACCCATATATCTTTATTAAGACTGCGTAAGTCAATGCAGACCCTGAGATTTCCATTTTTCTTTTGTGCGACGACCAAGGGACTTAACCATAGAGAAGACTCTATGGGCTCAATCACACCAGATTTACACATTTTCTCTAGTTCTTTAGCTAAGTCATCCCTGACACTCAAATGTACATTCCTTAACGTGTGCTTTAGAGGAATAGCACCATCCTTTACTTTAGTGAGATGTTTAAAACCTTTGATTAATCCAAGAGTATCACAAAAAACTTTTGGAAATCTCTCTGCCCACTCTGAAACATTATCGTGGTGTGTTGATTCATTGACGATGGACACGGGTTCCTTTGTACCTGGTCTAAGAGTCATCTCGAATAATCCTTGGTGATACCACCCTAGAATATTCATACCTTTAATCGCTACATAGATTTTCCCTGTTATGGATCTTTCTTTGAAAACTAATGTACTTTCAAAGAACCCCTTCAATTCAATCTTTCTTTCCTCATAAGATACTGGACTTCTATCAAGAGGTTCAAGATGTCTATCACCCCACACAGATCCAAACAATTCTTCGGTGATCATCCTCATACGTGCCCCATAATCTGCCAGTAATTGTAAGATTTTCCCATCCACTGTAATGTCAACAATAGGATCCACACACTCCTCACAATCATCTTTGACTACTAACATTAAATCATTCATTGAACTTACAATTTCTGTATTCCTCTCCAATCTATCAATGTTTTCCCATACAGCATTGACATTCCTCCTGGAGATACAAAGTTTAGCAAAATGACCTTGTTTGCCACAATTTCTACATGAAGCATTCCTAGCAGGACAAATGCGTGAATTTGGGAAATGAGAAGAAAAACCACATTTTGAACACATATTTTTCTTTTGAGGATATAATTGTTTCTTGTCATGTCTAATAAAAGACAATTTCCCTTTACTTTCATTGCTGTTCTTTTCAGATCCAGTATTTGTTTCTACTCCGTCTTTTGCTCCATTCACCACTCCTACAGTAGCTTTATCTGATTTCACTTCGTTCGACGATGTTTGAGACAGTTCAATACTTTTGACAATAGAAATCGTCTCCTCAAGAGAAGGATTTTTTAAAGTTAACAACTTTGGTTGAACCTTTTTATCTCTACATCGAACCACAAATTGGTCTCTAATGAGCTGTGAAGTGAAACCCTCAAACTCACAATCAGAAGCTAAAATGCGTAATGAAGCGACGTATGACACAATACTTTCAGACATTTGTTGTTCTCTAGTAAAAAAATTGTGTCTGGCTACAACTAAACTTTTTTCTACATCAAATTGCTTTTCTAACATTTGAACAGCTTGATCAAACTCATTAAGTGGTTCAACATTTTCTGCCACCTCTGGTAAAGGTAGATGTTCCAAAACAGCTTGGCCCTCATGGCCCAAGTTGTGTTCCAGAATGAATCTCTTTCGCTCTGCACTGAATCTGATACCACCTATGGCTCCTAGATATTTGGTGAAAGACCTGTACCATACTTTCCACTCTACAGGTGGGTCTTCTGGAAGCTGTAGAAAAGGAGAGGGTGTTTGTACATTCTGCATATTAATCTTTTAAAAATATGAGTACTAATATTTAATAGAAAATGTTCCTTTCCTAATGGACAAAAAACTATATATGTATTAAGGTATCTATATAAGCATGCTACATTATAAAACAATTCTTACATAACTAGAATTCATTTTCTTGACATATATCAATTTTGGATGTAAAAATACACTTCTCTATGCTGCTAATCCACTTTGTGTTCCAGATAACTGTTTTATAAGGAACCACAAGATGGCGCGGAAGTACTGTGAGTCTTATGAGAACTGCACTGAAAATAGATCGAAAATTCTCTATGCTTTGAAAGTTTGAATGCGTTGAAAATGTCGAACTTCTGGGGAAGAATGAAGACACAAAATAAATATGTTGTAGTCACAGTACTTCTTTCTTGATAAAATATACATTCTTATGTTTATATCCTGTATGCGCTGATGAAGCGAGTTTTTAAAATTAATTATGTTTTCACTCGCTGAGTTGAACTTCCATAATGAAATAATAATATTAATGAGTGTTGCATGATTTGTATTAATTCAACCTAGAATAATGTGCATTTACATGAACATGTGGGATTAATATTATGTGCTCTTGTTGCATTTGCCAGTTCATTTAAAAATAATAAACTAACTTTGTCTTTTCGTTTTGTCATCATTAATTGCGGCTGTTTAAATAATAGCATGTGCTTATTTTAAAATGTGCTTTTGTCTATGTCGTATCTTTTATGTGGCAAAGGTTTGTTGCTTTTTCGTGCTCAAAGCTAGGTAACATAGACTAATGGGTTAACATTAGTGAAGGGGGTGGGTAACAGAATGACTTTCATTACTCAAATTAATTAGTGTCTTCTGTTTCCTTGCATACTAGTGCTTCAAAAAAGAGGCCTGAGGCCTAGCTTTTAAGGGTGTTTGGAATCGTTTGAAATCCTGTCATGATGTGCCGAGCAGAGCAAAGAATGAAAAAAAGTTTGTCGTTCATAATCTTCAGAAAAGAAAATATGAGGATCTGTGCAGGATGTGCTCCGTGTTGTATAATTTTTCCAAGGACAGGATATGGCGGAAAAGCCAAGCTGAGGAAGCAACAAACTGTTATTCAATAAAATGTTGCGAAGGACCTCGGAAGCTAATGTCACTTGTAGACAATGGACAAAGGCAGTACAGAAGAGCATGATTTTGGAATGAAGAGGCAATGACTTCATGTGGACTGACTGCTGACAGCCAATCAAATCGCAAGATGCCTTTTTAAAAGTAATCTTTTAGCTAGTTTTAGATAGAGAAAAGGTATAAAACTTGGCCCCTTGGGAGGAGCTGGCTGGCTCGTTCCTGAATCCTGCAGAGCGTGAGATGCTGACGGACTTTTGACTCACGTAAGAAAACTCTGAACTTATGCTTTTCCCTTTAGGTTTCATTTAGTTTAGTCAGGGAATTAGGGTTTAGGGAATGAGATTCTTTCTGCTAAAATACTTTTAATGCTGATTACGTTTTGAAACTGACAGTCTAATGTGCCTTTACTAAATAAAATGATGCTTATTGAATGCTAATAAAGATTTAATAATTGAAAAAGCTCTTTACTTGATAATAAAGTTAATAAAATAGATTTTAAAATGACAAGCTGGTCTTGGTTATTTTGAGTCTAGTTACCATTAGTTAATCCATTGACTAGGTGACTTAATTAAATGACATTATTTTATAAACATGATGATGATAAACTGCAGTTGTATATAAATATAAATAGTCTTGTGAATAGTTCTGATTAATTATGTCACATGATTCAGTTGGCCAATTCTTGTCTCAGTCATTTATGGGCCTAGTGATGAATTTATGAATAATGGTGAGTATTGTGGTGTAGGGTAACGCTTATGAGACAGAATTTCTTTAGGCCCGTTGGATCAGCACTATTCTCTGTGTGCGCAGTGGGCCCAACAGTACTTACTTGTAGTTTCTTTGCTCAATTTCCTTTTCCACACATTGCTGCCAACAGTATTTATTTCTCGTCTCTTTGCTCCGTTTCTCTTTCCACGCATTGCTAGGAAACAGAACTGACACAGCTATTGACGCAGAGCACGCACTGACCTCATAAACTTGATGCCTCTTCAGGAATGTGAGGGCACGCTCTTAACTCAATGGTGGAACGTCTACACGTCACGTGAATAGTGACTCACCACGTCATCATTAACTCCAGAGGCACAGAGGGGCAAAGACCAACGGTTTCCCAGATAGACGATAATTTCTCAGGGAAAATAACACAGCAGCAGCTCAAAAAATGAAAGTTATTTCCAGCCAAAGACAAATTGAAGACTCTAGGCACTTGAAGAATGCTAGTAAGTAAGCTTACATATATCTCCCACTCGACAAAATTGTAAAAAAAAATCCTCTCGTACTTCAGAAAATAAATAGAAAAATAAAACTCACTGCCAGGTTCTTGTAAATAAGTCGAGACACACTGTCCCATTGACCATTAGATATTTTGAAGTACTTCAGAGGTCCATCAACATACTCCGTTTTCGTTCAAAATAAAACGATGAAAGATGGAATCAGCAATCTTGAAGAGAGTAATCTGCATGCGTGGGTTGTGGAGATGAACGGTGGTAAAGCCAACCGCGTCGCCAATTGAAGTGACCACAAATACAAGAGTTGGTGGAGAAACAGTCATTTAATACCGTTCAACTCCTCAGCCTCCAGGGAATAAACTAACAGTCCCAGAAGCATTGAATACATACATTCTATCACCAAGGTAATGACCAACCTGGTGATAACAGAACATTAATACATCATAGACATGGCTGACATTACAAGAGATAGTCACAGACTGTCTGAGCAGTCTTGGGTGGATTTTCAGGACTTCTCCAGTAAGGTACTGCATGGTTGGAAGAAGGGTGCCAAGCGAGTGGTTATGAAGGGCAATGTACTCTAATTTTGAGAGTGCACAAGCTCAGTAACTGTTTACAGTGATGTGTCAGCACCTGGTTGTAGGAGAGTAGGGTCTGCTTCCTATGGACACCCCCACTTTTTGCTGTGATTGTCTGGTTTTTCGACTTTAGTGTGGTTGTGGGCCTGCTAATCAGACCCACAGCCCAGCAGTTCTCTCTCTAAATTGATACCATGTACTTTAGGTACATACCAGATTGGTTACTGGGTCACCCTTGTGAGCCCCTGTATAGTGTACCATAGGTACCCAGGTCATAGGTGCACCTTAGCCTACCAGGGGCTGCAGCAGGTATTGTGCCACCCCTGGTTTGCCTTCCAAACTGACACCACAGGTCTGTTCACACAGTCTGGGTAAGGTGGTGTAATCACCCCTTACTTAGATATAGTATACCTATATCTACCTTTATATTTAGACACATATACACCTATAGTAGCCAGCGCTCAAACATCCAGCCAGCATTTTTTATTTCCGTTCTTAGAAAAGTAACGGTCAGAAGTAACGGAGTGAGGAGCAGAAGAAAAAGTACAAACATCAAATAATCCATTTTTGAAAACTAGATTGGATAAGGCAATACCTACTTTTCTTTTTTTCCCCAAATATTATCTTCCTGAGACACCCCATTGTATCCCTAAACCACTTATGTTAAATTCCCAGCACATAATTATTGGAGCAGGCCAAGTCGCTAAGCTAGAATCTAAATACTCTATCAACTCTGGATCATCACACGTTGAACCATACACTGAGCAAAGTGTAAACTTCTAATTATTTACCAGACATTCAACCATAGCCCAACGCCCCCACTGATCCGCTGACTTTTTAATAATCCTTACATCATTTCTCTGAGTAAAGATTGCCACCCCCGAGTACGAGAACCCTGTGTTGTGAATACCAAAAGTTTAAATCCGATTTGTTCCATAATACGAGCTCTGCAGCCCTCTAAATGCGTCTCCTGTATACACAAAAAATCTAGCCGAAGAGTTTTCAACCAGATAGCCACCTTATTTCTTTTATGCTGGTCGTTAAGCCCACATATGTTGACTGTTAACTGTTAAAATCCGCAGACTCATGTTACAAAGTTACTGGATTCTCTATGCTTAAGCCTATCTAATATTAATGCTCCGTTCCACAATATTTCTATTTTAGTCATGAACAAAGCACATTAACAAAGAACAAAATCAACTTGAACCTACAAATAACTCATCTCTCCTAATCCCACAGCTCGATGCATCTCCTGTAGTACTGATGTCCTACCTAACTCTCCCCCATCCCCCAGGGAACATTGCGATGAATTTAATGAGAGGGTGGGGCACACCTTGGCTGTTAGAGCTAGGCAAAAAACATCAGTCTGTGCTAACTCTGAGATCTATGACGTTGGAAAGAAATATATCACAGAGGCATCAGAAATACGTGAAGCATTCAAGCTATTTTATCAGCAGCTATATGCTGAAGGCCCAGCTATAGCGCCAAGCGGAGTCTGTGAATATCTGAATAGGGTTTCTAACAAAAAAGTGGATGTTATAGACAGAGAGAATCTTGAGAGGGATTTTTCTCAAGACGAGTTCTTAGGGGCCCTACAGGACTTGCCCTCTGGAAAAGCTGTTGGCTCCGATCAGATCCCTTTAGGGTTCTATAAGATCTTTAAGGATTCTATTGAATCAGATCTCATAGAGTGAATGATTCTAGCTCAAAAGGGCGGATCTG
The DNA here is from genome assembly GCF_964263255.1 of Lissotriton vulgaris. NCBI lineage: Eukaryota > Metazoa > Chordata > Amphibia > Caudata > Salamandridae > Lissotriton > Lissotriton vulgaris. The sequence goes on from NW_028240612.1 coordinate 3,248,517, forward strand.
TTCCGGATTTCTGGGCGGGAGCTGATATTGTGGTTTTAAAAAAAAATGATAAGCCACCTAGAGCACCAGGGTCATACCGCCTGATCACTCTTATGAACAGAGATTAAAAAAAATTCTCCAAAATTTTAGCTACCTGTTAAAGTGCTGTCTTACGAAAAACTATACACCCGAGTCAGCATGGGTTTAATATTGGCCGAAGTACAACCTAACATATACTTAGGGTGATTACTCTTTTTGACGCCATGGAGATCTCAGGAGACCCTATGCCTGTATTGCTATTAGATGCTGAAAAGGCATTTGATAGGGGCTCCTGGGATTTCCTCTGGGGAGCAATGAGATGGTTTGGATTGGGGGAGGGATTTATTAAATCTATCCAAGTGCTATACAGGGCCTGACTGCCCGGTTAAAAGTCAATAGCAACTACACACTTTCTTTTACCATACAGAGGGGGATGCGGCAGGGATGCCCCTCCTCCCCTCTGTTATTTGCTATATACATGGGCTCCTTTTTATGGCTACTTGGGGCTACCAATGAAATATGTCCGGTCATAAGTCAGGGGCTTGAAACAAAAGTCCTTGCTTATGCGGATGACGTGGCTATTACCACTGCTGACCCACTTACGGCATTGGAGGCGGTTGAGTCTATCGCTGTAGAGTATGGCAAGTTTTCAGGCTATGCACTTAACAGCTCCAAGACCCAAATAATTAAGAATCAGTGGATAAGCTGCGAAGACTCGCGTGTGGTTAACTCGGCAGTATATCTTGGTATACGGGTTACAGCAGATCTGGACAAACTGGTAGATAAAATTATGGAACCAATAGTTAGGAAAGCAAGAGGGGATTTTGACAGATTAAATAATCTCTATCTGTCCCTCGTCGGTAGATGTAATATCATCAAGATGCTGTTTTTACCAAAGATATTGTATCTTTTTCGGGCAATACCATTAGAATTGCAGAGACCTTGGTTTGTTGCTTTGGAGGGTTTAGTTAATCGATTTATGTGGGCACAGGGGAAAACTAGGCGGGCACTTAGATTTGTGTCTTTACTACGGCAAAAGGGGGTTTCTCAGTTCCTGATTTTCGACGCTATTATTGGGCAGCCGCCTTACAATATAAGGGGATACTGATTGGAACAAGCTCAGAAGATATGGATATTGAAGGCCAAATTGGTCTTCCAGATGTCTACAGATTGCTACTGGGGGATAATGCAGAGAATTGTTTCTTTAAGTTTATAGAGCCAAGCTATTACAAGAGGACCAGATTCAAGACCCTGATTGCTGCCTTCAAACTCTGGTGGGGAGAGGAAGATTGGCTTGGGGAGATTCAATTACTATACGGTTTTATATTGAAATCCCACACTTCCAGGAATTTTCTCAGATGAGATAATGGCAGGGTGGACTAGAAAGGGGATCCTAAAGATTTGCGATCTAATTAACGAAGATGGGTTCCACCAGTTTAGTGATCTACAGTTGGAGTTTGGGCTAGAAAGGGCTAATTTCTTCAAATATCTACAGCTGCGTATCTTTTTTGGCAATAAAAGCGGTGGGAGGAGCGGTTTTGGTAGCAGTGTAATAAATGACACCATTAAAAGCCGAACCAAGGGGGTAATTAGGGCGATATATGGAGAATTGATAAATTTAAAACCGGATGATTTGTCTAAACATTAGTTTAAATGGGAAGAGAGGGTGGGTGCTGCTCCTAAAGCAGTCTCAAAATCCTTGAAGTTAGCTCAATTAGTTTTATGCTCTGCTAGCCTTCAGGCTCTACATTTTAAAACGGTTTTCTCCTTATATAATAAAAGCGGTCAGAATTCCACAATGGGGTGGAGTGTCGGGGATCACATGTCCCAGATGTGGTGGGCTTGAGGCAGATCTAGTTCGTACGTTTGCTTCATGTCCACGGCTACAGGGAATCCTAGAATCAATCGCGGAGTATTTAGATCACTCAATTGGAGAAAAGGTGTATTAACCCCTGAATTAATCTTGTTAGGGAAAAGTAGCACGAGGGAGACTAGGGCAGTTGATCGCTTTTTCTTTGTATCCATGGTAATGCTAAGGATTAATATTACATCTGCCTGGCTAGATCCCCTCCCCCCTACATTTCAGCAATGGTTGGCTCGATTGCTCTCTACATTTATGTTGGAGAGAGCACTATATGAAAGGAAGGGAAAGAAAGCAAAATTGTTGGGGCAGAAAATCTGGGCTCCTCTTATAAGATGGAAGGCAGCAGCTTAATTGAAACTAGTCACAGTGGGATCAGCCTGGCTTAAACTGTCGAACATGATTTGAAAACGAAGTGTGCGATAGTGCAATTTTCTGTATTTCTCTCCAATGCTATAATGATATTTTTGTTCTTTTTTTTCCCTCTTTTCTCTTTTTCTTTTCTCCTGTTTCTCTGATCTATATCTCTAGCAGATGGACTTACGAACCCTTCAAATGCGATGTATTATTTTGTTTTGATGATTTCTTTCTTTGACCTATTCATGCATCTCTGCTGGTTTTCGGTCGAAAGTGATTAGAATTCTGAAGTGAATATGTACTAATGTGTGAGAAAATGGGGGGGGGATTGTTTAATAAAGAAAAAAGGCACATATACGCCTATAAGCCACTCCTGTGGTAGGCCTCGACAATCCTGGAGGCAGAGTGCTTGGTTTTATGTGAGAGGGTGCTCTAGCATGAGCTGAGCCCTTCTGCAGCTTTCGGAACCATCTCCTTATAGCTGTTCTATAATATATAGCCATACCATATACTCTTAAGTCCATTATAATCGTCGCGGTTAATGCTAACTTTGGTTTGGCTTTATCAAAACATATTGTGTATGGTGTCAAACACTTTGGAATACTATCCCCTCCGCCAATTTTGGCGGCGGGGGTAGCATTCCACCCTTCTAGAGGGAGAAGACATGTAGTTACTGCTTTACCCGGTTAAAGTTAAACAGAGCCTCAGCATCACAAAATGGATGCTGCTGTCACAGACATGAGTCTGACCTCCTGCTGCTGGACGAAACTCCGTCAGGGGAAGCCTGGACAATAGGTTCCCTGCCCAGGGAGGTGCTGGCACCCCCCCAGACAGGGGTTTTGTGTATTAGAGCAGGGAGAGCTGCATTCAGTGAATGCTTCTAGACACTGCCTGGGGCACACAAGGTGCTCCATGCATAGCACAGTTCAAACCGGTTGCTGGGGCACACAGTCCCAGATCTGGTGCGAAACTGGACAAAGGAAAACGGATGTAACCAACCCCTTCTCAGGTCCACCCTTAGGAGGGACCTAGCCAGTTAGTCCAGCCCCCATCCCTAGTGTAAGTATAGGAGCTGTGTTCCTATGACTTTAGATTTTCTTGGAGGAATCTTTGAAAGACATATCCTGGACCTTCTTGATACACAAAGAGAACACAGGGGGTCTAACGCTACACTATGTGTCGCTCGCCAACCTGGACTCCATTAAATACTACAAAGTCGGTGCCCTGATCACCCTAGGTAGCCAAACGATGAAGTGCAAAACCACAACGGGTCTGTGTGCATGAATTCACGTGCATACAGTGCAAATTTACTCAATCTCAAAAGCTCGTAGATGGATAACCATCAAATTGAACTTTGTGATCAGTCATATCATCTGGCTCACCAATATCACATGAAAGGTCCCTTGATCATCGAGACCATTCAAACGCGGAGTTGATCGTGGAGTAAAGATGAGTCCATAGGCACTTATGGATGATCGTGGGATTTGCCACCAGTTACAGGACACCATCCCTGCGGCGTTTGCTCGGTGTGTCCCCAAACTAGACACTCAAATCAAATTGACATCGGGGCAGATCAACCGTGGGCCCAGACCCACTTTACGAACTGCAGCGTTAAACCCCCTGTGTTCTCTTTGTGTATCAGGTAGCAAGCTGGGGACCTGAACTATGAGTGGTCTTTAAATATTTGTATGTCCCTCGGACCCTCTTCCCTTCCTTGTTTGTTATGATATCCTGGACCTTCGACATTCCATTCTGACAGGAAGATGGAAGCTATCTCCCTTGTGGTCAAGGAGTGACCACCCTGTGCAAACAGGCACCAACAGCAACTTTGCTGGTCTGTAGTTTCAAGGCTCCCGTCGGATCCCAAAGACTCTGCGACACAGGAACTGGACATCCAGACTTCTCTGACTCCAACCCACATCACCAGCAAAGCTGAGATCTGTGGCGGACACGAGAGACATGGGACCGGAACCCCTGGACATCCTGAATTTTGCTACCTGCACTCCTTTCCTGAAGCCTCAGTAAGTTGTGCATTGGGGTACGAGAAGCCCCAGCCCGAGCACCTTTTGCACCAAAGCCAAGACTCCGCGAGTGTCTCGTGGGCCCCACCTTTATCATTATTATTATTATTATTATTATTATTAAGTGTGTTTTGTATAGCGCACAGCTACCCCAACGGGGTGTCCCGGCGCTTCTGCAGGTTTGCTGAATCTTATACCAGTAATTTTAACAGAAAAGAAAAGTTTTCAACTCTTTACGAAAAGGCAACTCCTCCTGAATCATCCGGATGGAAATGGGGAATTTGTTCCATTGGGCGGAGACACAAACCTGGAATATTTTCCCCCCCGAACGTACTTTTTTAAATCTGGGGATAGACAGCAAAGCTTTAGAACTGGATCGAAGGGGTCTGGCATTGCTATAAGGGCGAAGACAGGAAGAAAGTTCTTAGCCATGTTATCCAATGGGAGGTGGATAACATGGCTAAGCGCATTTGGTCGCTAATGCATGAATATCGCTGATTTTTCAGCGATATTCATGCATTTGGCATGCTTTTTATCGCTTTTGAGATAAACCTTGATAATAGCAAGGTATCTCAGCGATAAAAATCATCGAAGTGCGGCGATAAAATTATTGCCGCTGACCCTGCTTAGCAATAATTATCGCTATTTCTTGTTAATATGCCCCAATGCTTTTTATTTATGGGTTTGGAAAACCTGCAAGAGATGCGTAAACACACACTAGTCATTGCATACGAGAAGCAAGGCTGGTAATAACTGCGTCTTTTACTGCCAGCCTGGCTTCTTGTAAGCGTGGTCTATAAGTACAAAGTGCATTTTTACGCACCGCGTGCATGTTTTCAAAACACAAATAATAGGCGTTGTCATTTACGATGCCAATAGCTTAAACTCCCGCAAATGCGAGACCTATTGCATTGCAAATTCTTGTTTTATTGTAGTTCTTCTCTGCACTAGAACTACTTCAAAACAGATGTGCCAATGCTATTTTGCCTTAATTTTTTAGTTAGTCTAGAAGAAGTTTCCTACAACTTGCGTATTTCAACACAATTGTTATGTGCCATAACTAATTACTTATTGAAGCAGACAAACAGATGCCTATAGAACATGATAAGTGTCAGTTTGGGGAGAGATCGCATCTGGATGCTGTAGCGCGTGTTAGTACCGGTTTACACCACTTGATGGCACAATATGTCCATATTTTAATACAGGCCAGACTTTCTATGTTTTATCATTGTTCAATTTCTTTACAGAATTAATTTGTCCAATCATTCATAATTATATCAAGCTGGTGAGTTCTGTTTCTCCCACACTCTTCTGTAATTACCCTTCTTTATTTTTGTAATTATTCCTGCATGATTGGGCTGCATGGATAAGGATATTCATATTTTCCTGACCCCAAATGCTCCTCATAGTAGGTGTATTTTTATGTTTCATCCTTTAGCAGTGGTTCTTCTGAAAACGTACCTTTTTTTTGTTATAATCGCCTGTAGGCACTTCTCTGGGGTAATTACACCAGTCCCCATTCATCCACTCACATTCTTTGGAAGGGCTTCCACGAGCCATCACTATTGTATAGAACTCTGAAACACTGGTTCCTATGTAGGCCAATGCTTACTCTTCTAGGCGCCTGATTATGAGTGGGTTGGTTAGTTCTGACCCGTGCACAAACCCCTGTTTAAACATGGGCCGAAATCTGAAAGTATCAGGGTATTTAACATATCCAATAATTATCAGATGCGTTAAATACTTGGGGCCTCATTTATGAAAAGTGACGCATCGCTGCGTGAAAACAGCGATGCGTCACTTTTTATTGCGCCCTCCTTGCGACACCAATGATGCGTCATATTTACATTATGACGCATCATTGCGCAAGGAGTTACAGATACTTCAGTATTTCTGACGTATCTGTAAGTGCAAAAGTGACGCATTGCTGGAATGTGTCACAAAAGTGACACAACTCCAGCAATGCGTCCTTTGACATGGGGCAAGCCCCATGTGAAAGGGCCTGCGTCTGTCTTACGCCTGCTGTGAGGCAGGCGCAAGATTTTGACGCAACAACGTCCTAGAAGTGACGCAGTGAAATCTCATAGATTTCACTGCGTCACTTCTACGACCCTTTCTTGCGTCAATACGCCCCCACTTGCATACCTTGTACTTGGCGCAGGTATAATGTGGCGCAGGGGTTTACAAAGTGATGCATCTACCTAGATGCATCACTTTGTAAATATGAGGCGCATTTTTTACGCCACTGGTGCGTCACAAAAAGTGACGCACCGGCGGCGTAAAAGTGACGCAAGGGCTCATAAATGAGGCCCCTGAGGCTTTGTTTCATTTTGGTAGGACAAACCTACCAAAATTTAACAGGAAAAATATGGATGTTATTTACCATCCTATGTGGATTTTGATTTGTCAAATACCAAAATCCACTGTTGTTCCCCACAAACTTGTAAAAGGTGCTACTTATTGCACCGGATAAATAACGTACCCCTGAGGTTTCGTTCTTATCAGTTTACTAAATAGCACCTACACTCGCAATCACAGCCATAGTCTCCCTTGCAAATTGCACATGTGGGTCACACTCAAGCATTTCCTAGACGTGTGGATTTATTTGTACACTATAATGTCTTTAACAATCAGGATCATATTTCACTTGCTCCCCCAAAGGGGTTGCTTTGACTCTGAAAAACTGTATATTTGTTACCTTTAAATTTGGGAAGAATTTACCCCGCTCTACAAAGCATACAAGTCAACAGATATTTTCCTTGCGGATGTGATCAAAGGTGAAGGGTAAGAGTGGAATAGATGAAAAAGCTGTTCTTACAACTGTTCTTAAAGTTGGTACCAATGGGTAACCTTTATCCTCTGGTTCTTGGAGGTTGCTACCTGACTGGTTCTAAAGAAAACCCAGTTGGAAATTGCTTTTAAAGTACTTGAAACATCAACGAATGTTTATGTTGACTTTAACCGATGTTGCCAGTGGTCTGTTCAACTTGTACTCATATTTTGAACCTTTGCTTCTGAAATAAAGAGGGCATTAAGCCAACATTATCTGCTTTTATGTACACCTGCATAGTCCTTGATCCTGTTTGTGACAAGCCACGATCACAGTGCTGTTTGTTAGAGCACCTACTTGTTGCATTGTCACGCTGACAGAGAACAGTAATTAAATAGCTATTTTTCTAGTTTTCTAAGTTTGCCCATGTCCTTTGCTTAGGAAATAGTGATGAGTGTAACTTGCATAATACTGCGTTGTGTAATCATGCAGCAATACCTATTCATTCCACAATATGGGGTGCCAAGAGTAATTTTAGGGTTCAGGGTGGGAATGGGTTTTGGAGTGACAAGGGTAATTTTACGTTTTAAGGTGGGTATGGGTTTTGGGGTGCCAAGAGTAACTTTAGGGTTCAGGGTGGGTTTGGGTTTTGGGGTGACAATGGTAATTCTGGGGTTCAGGGTGGGTTTGGGTTTTGGGGTGACAAGGGTAATTTTAAGTTTTAGGGTGGTTAAGGGTTTTGGGGTGCCAAGACTAATTTTAGGTTTCAGGGTGGCTTTGGGTTTTGTGGTGCCAAGGGAAATTTTAGGGCTCAGGTTGGTATGTATTTTGGGGTGCTGAGGGTAATTTTAGGGTTCAGGGTGGCTTTCGGTTTTTCGGGTGCCAAGGGTAATGTTAGGGTTCACGGTGGGTATATGTTTTGTGGTCCTATGGGTAATTTTAGGGTTCAGGGTGTGTATGGGTTTTGGGGTGACAACTGTAATTTTATGGTTCATGGTGGGTTTGGGTTTCGGGGTGCCAAGGGTAATTATAGGGTTCAGGGTGAGTTTGTTTTTTGGGGTGCTAAGGGTAATTTTAGAGTACAGGGTCAGTATGGGTTTGGGGTGCTAAGGGTAAATTTAGGGTTTAGGGGGTATGGCCATTTGGGTAGTAAGGGTAATTTCAGGATTATATGGGGTATGGTTATTGGGGTGCTAAAAGTAATTTTAGAGTTTGAGGGGGTATTAAAACACACACACACATATATATATATGTGATCAAGACCAGGGAAACCTGGGCGAAATGTGTCATGCTGTGGAAAATACTGTAAAGCACTAAACTGTATGAAAATACGTTGTGGCCCGTACCTGATTTGCCAAGGAAGAGCAATTCCTTTCAGGATTGTGGTTACTTCATAAATATATGTGATCAAGCGAGGCCTCTGGAAGGCTGAAACGTGTTATAGCGGCAGTGCTGGGTGAAAAATAAAAACGAATACTTGCACTGACATCTGGGTCTGTATCGTCGGTTCCCTGAAAAACGTGGAAGCTGGTGACGGAGTATACAGCATATATTACCTACTGGCGGTTGCCAGTAGGTATATATAGTTAGGACCTAGTTTCCATAGGAAATCCGCAACATTCTATTGGGAATAACTTTGGCGCCGGTTGATCAATCTATGTGAATTTCTCAAAGAAGATGGCGCGTTACGCTCCGCTTCTTCCCTAAAAGTTTCGGGGGGATTCGTGAAGCGGGGGCCGAGAAAAAAGGGGGGCCCCAAAACGTGTTTTCCCCATGCAATTTTCCATTGGACCTTTAGACACGGCTACAGCTCGAACGGCTGAACGGAATTACAAGAAATTTGGCATAATGGTAGAGTCTGATTCGCAGATCACGCTTTTGCTTAAATGGTGTAAATCCCTCCAGTAGTTGCTGAGAAAATTCAAGTTGAAATCAATTATATATCTATAAGCGCGCACAGTGCGCGCACAGTGCGAGCACCGTGCGCGCACCGTGCGAGCACCCCGCGATTTTTTAAAAAAAAAAAATAATTTTTAGGGGCCTTGGGGTCCTTGTGGGACCCCCTGAACAGGCCTAGAGGGTCAGGGTGCTTCTACCCTGCCCCCTTTTTGAGTTCTATACATTTGTTTTCCTGCTTTCCTGTGCCTTAGTCTACTGAGGCACAAGATGGCTGCCAACTGTTTCTGTTTTAGAGTGTTGATAGACAGTAGCAGCCAATCAGCATGCCTTCCAGAGAAAGTTGCATGCTCATTGGCTGTCAACACTACAAACCAGGAAGTGTTGGCATCCATCTTGTGCTAGGTAGACCGAGGCACAAAAGAAGCAGAGCTCACAGCCCACACAGCTCTCACAGCCCACACAGCTCTCACAGCCCACACAGCTCTCACAGCCAACACAGCTCTCACAGCCCACACAGCCCTCACAGCCCACACAGCCCACACAGCCCTCACAGCCCACACAGCTCTCACAGCCAACACAGCCCATACAGTTCTCACAGCCCACACCGCTCTCACAGCCCACACAGCTCTCACAGCCCACATGGCTCACACTCTCACTGCCCAAACAGCTTTAACAGCTCTCACAGCCCACAGAGACCTCACAGCCCACACAGTCCTCACAGCCCACACATCTCTCACATCCCACACAGCTCTCACAGCCCACACAGCTCTCACAGCCCGCCTAGGTAGACCGAGGCACAAAAGCAGCAGAGCTCACAGCCCACACAGCTCTCACAGCCCACATAGCTCTCACAGCCCACACAGCTCTCACAGCCCACACAGCCCTCACAGCCCACACAGCCCACACAGCCCTCACAGCACACACAGCTCTCACAGCCAACACAGTTCTCACTGCCCCACAGGTCTCACAGCCCACACAGCTCTCACAGGCCTCACAGCCCACACAGCCCTCACAGCCCACACAGCTCTCACAGCTCTCACAGCCTTCACAGCCCACACAGCCCACACTCTCACAGCCCAGACAGCTCTCATAGCCCACACAGCTCTCACAGCCCAAACAGCTCTCACAGCCCACACAGCTCTCACAGCCCACACAGCTCCCACAGCCCACACAGCTCTGGCAAAGATAATACCAGCAGAGAACAAGCACTGGCAAAGACAATAACGGCACCAAACAAACACTGGCAAAGACAATAACGGCAGAAAAAAAGGCAAAGACAATAACGGCAGCAAAAAAAAACACGGACAAAGGCAATGCCAGCAGCGAACCAACACTGGCAAAGATAATACAATCAGGGGGGCAGGGGCACAAAAAACGGCACAATCAGGGGACAGAAGGCCCGACAAAAGGCACAATCAGTGGGCAGAAGGCAAGAAAAAACGGCACAATTAGTGGGCAGAAGGCAACAAATACGGCACAATCAGGGAGCAGAAGGCAAAAAATACAGCACAATTAGGGTGCAGAAGGCAAGAAATATGGCACAATCAGGGTGCATGAGGCAGGAAATACGGCATAATCAGGGGGGCAGAAGCCAAGAAATTCGGCACAATCAGGGGGGCAGAAGGCAAGAAATACGGCCCAATCAGAGAGCATCTTGCTCCGGTCCAAAAATGGGATCCCTAGGGCTGCTCAGGTGGTCCCACAAGGATATTAACATATTTAAACGTTATCCGCTAATAGAATTTGCATTTTCAAAACCTTGCAAATTCACTGAAAAAAACATAGGTTTTAGGCCTTATATAGTTAGGAATTAGCATTTAAAAAACCTTGAAAATTCACTGAAAAAACCATAGGTTTCAGGCCCTATATAGTTAGGAATTAACATATAAAAAAACACTGAAATTGCTCCTATATAGTTAGTGGAACTAACTATATATTTCGCGCATTCGCAATCCACTGCTGATGATGTCACATATTACATCATTCATGACATGGTCAGTGACATCACTGATGACATCACTGATGACATCTCAAATGACATCACTGATGACATCACTGATGACATCATCCAGTGTCTGTGTGTTTTTGTAAAGTTTAAATATGTTTTACATATTGAAGAATGAGTGGATGTATAAGAGTATGGATGAAGGATTTGATTGTATAAGTGAGTAAGTATGTGTTAGTATATCTGTGAAAATGTAAGCTGTTCTGTGTTTAACTGTATAGATGAAGAAATCAAAGTGTGATTGATTCTTTACAGGACTGACTAGGTGTGTGAGTAACTCCATGGATGAGTGGCAGTGTGTGAGTGTCGGCATGGGTGTATGAGTGCATATGATAGTGTTGAATTAATGAGTGACTGTATGTACGAGTGATTGTATGGCTGAATGAGTGAATGTGTGTGAAGACGTAGGAATCAGTGAGTGCATATATAGTAACTGGTATTCGTGTGTCAATGGTTTAAAAAATGATACTCTGTATTTAACACTAGGTGTAACAGAGGTTATATTAGAGTGTAAGGAGGAGCATTGTATTATCACATGAAGTATAGCATCAGTGGTGTGATCATTGATGTCAAATTAGATGTCATCAGTGATGTCATCAGTGATGTCATTTGAGATGTCTTCAGTGATGTCATCAGTGATGTCACTGATCATGTCATGAATGATATAACATGTGACATCATCAGCAGTGGATTGCTAATGCGCGAAATATATAGTTAGTTCAACTAACTATATAAGAGCAATTTCAGTGGTTTTTTATATGTTAATTCCTAACTATATAGGGCCTGAAACCTATGGTTTTTTCAGTGAATTTTCAAGGTTTTTTAAATGCTAATTCCTAACTATATAAGGCCGAAAACCTATGGTTTTTTCAGTGAATATATATATATATATATATATATATATATATATATATATATATATATATATATATATATATATATATATATATATATATATTTATTACTGCTCCAAAGGTTGTCCACCTGTAAGTAGCACTCGACCAGCAGCTTGGTTTATGTGTAGGTATGGACGGGGATCCGCTTGTAGGAGCCGCTCCGTAGTGGATTTGCCTGACGCATTTCGAAGTTCAATATCCTTCTCTTCAGAGGCTTTAACAGAAATGGCGTGCGCAACTGCTGACCCACTTCACCATTTTCCATATGACACACCCACCTATGGGAGGCTCAAATGAGACTGTGCCTTCTGGAAATATAACTAAATGATAACAATACAATAAATAACTAGAACCATAACTTTGACAAAACAATATAACAAACAACATATAATATGGAGTCCAATAGAAGTACTGTAGTTAATCTGCAAAACAAAAAAGGAAATTAGTGATTAAAATTAGATCGATGTGACTAAATGAGGTCACACATTTCAAGTCAAAGTAACACTTGACAATATTTTCAATTTTTTAATGTGTGGAGTGTAACTGATACATTTCACTTATCTTATAGGCTTGCATTCAAACGGTGTCTGTATTGAAGTGCCTACTGCGTCATATTTATATTACAGATGAACAGCTCTTTAAAATGATTCACAGATGAGACAGAATTAGGTGAGAGATGTAGTCATTGTGCAGGCCAATGGGGCATATTACCGAGGAGTGCGTTGGAAAACGCACAACGCACATTCCTGTATCGCTGGATTTCATCGCCTTTTTAGCGCGCAATTATCAATGCGCATCAGGCAGGCGAGAAAAAAAATCCGGCGATAGTCGGCGATATGGCACATTAGCGCATGAAAACAAACGTTGTTTTCATGCGCTAATGTGGGCCTTGATACTATGGGGTGGGGTGGATTCAGCTTTATGATCCACACCCCCATGTTAACAATGCCTATCACCTGGTCAAGGCAGGCGTTGGGAGACCTGCAATAAATGAGTTTATCGCAGGTCTTTTCCTCCCATCGCCTTCCTTGGTAATAGGGTTTTCCCACCTCCAACCATATTTTTCATGTGGTTGGACGTAGGAATGCCCACTTTGCATGTCATTAGCGATGTTTATCACCAACATGCAAAGTGGGCTTGGGCCAGGCTTTAAAGTGCCCTTGTTAATAGGGCTCTAGCAGTATCGCTGCTTTCTCAGCACAATTCACCGAAAATGCGGCGATACTAGCCCTTGGTAATATGCCCCAATATTTTTTACAGCTTATTTACAAAACTCTTTTGCCACTTTTGTGTTACTTTTCTCATGTTCAAAGTGACGCAAAAGTGGCGCTAGGGGTTTGTAAATAAGCTCTTTTATTTCTAAAGCATTTATTTGGAGGTATTGTATATCTAAGCCACTCTGCTTACCTTGTGTAAACACTGTGGCCAACAGAGTTCAGAACTGGAACTCCGCTTTGGTTGGTTACTTGCCAAATATGCAAGACTTCTTTCAAGAGGAGACCCCAATAAAGAGTACTGGTGTGGAACTGCTGCAAGTATGCGGAAGGACTTGCAGACTGAGAATGCAGTCAAGTTTGGAAGGGAAGAGTTAAGGATATTGAGAGAGGCTCCTTCTGTTTCATGAGAAGGCCCAAGTACCAGTGGAGCAACATTGTCAACCTCTACTGCACAGCCTAATATTCGTCCCCAATTTGGAACCCTTTAAGAGAAAAAGTAAGGAAGTTGGGTGCTTTTTATGCCATCCTAACACCTAATCATCCATTAGTTATACAGAGATCCACCCGATATCAGACTCATCGGGACAAGTGTGAATTGGAAATTATCTGCCACCAAAAACCCCTGATAAAAGAAGTAATTGAGGCTGATCTGCCTCGAGAAAGGTCACTCAGGCACCCACTGGCCCGCTGGCGGCATCCAAATAATGCAGAAACCGCCAAATCATCCCAAGGCTTCTCAAAAAAGCAGCCCACAGCTGGAACTAGACATCAGCCCCTCGGGCATTGCCCGAGAGCCCGCGTTACCAATCCGACGCTGATTTCGGATGTCGATAGAACACCAGCTCCCACAGGAGGTGGGGAGGCGGCGGGACAGTGGGGGAATTAAAGACCTTTCTACTGTCCCCAATGGTGCTGGCCAAAATAAATAAAAGAAAAAGGCAGCCCCCAGAGCCTTGAAGTGGCTTCAGGAGGGGGTCTATGCAGCCCTACTCCATAAAATAATAATATATAATTAGCCATGCCCCAGGGCTGGGGATCCCATTGCCCAGAATGGGCCACTGGAGGGGGGCCACGCGGCCCCCTTCCCATAAAAAAAAGTTGAATACGGATACTTGGCTTATTGTCATCGTACCATAAGTGCACCCTTCCGATCACGCACTGAACGCTGATTGGCTGTGAAGTGGTTGTCAACATTCGAAACTAGAACTGTTGGCAGCCATTTTATGCCTCAGTACAAGGGAGGCTGAAGAAGCGTGTGAAATGTGTGTTTCAAACATGAAAAGGGGGAGGGTAGACACACCCTGATCCTCTAGGTCTGCTCAGGGAGCCCTACAAGGACTTCCAGGGCACCTATTTTTTTTTTTGGGGTAAAATCGCATGGTGCGCATAGGATTTGCGCATTCTAGCGCTATTTAAAAAAAAAGGCGTGAACTTCCGCGCGCCTTTGCAAATTTGCATTCTTTCAACTGTTTAGAGGAGATGCAGCAGTGCTGGATGCAGGATGCACCATTGAGAAAGAAAAGGTAACAATAATACTATTTACCTGCTAAGTGTGGAGTTTTGAAAATTTAAAATATTCACCTATAATCATCCGAACAACGAATTCCCATTTACTCACCTGTTATCAGGAGAGAAACCAGTGCTGCATCTTTTAGCCCAGCACTGACCCTGAAAAGTAGTTCTAAGTATACTTACAAGTAACTAGTATAACTTTTTAACACTCATTATAGAATATGAAGTACCATACTTTAAAGCATTGACACACTAATACACGTTTATAAAAAGCCACTTAGTGATTCCTAGAGCTACATATACATCTAATTACTTATCTATAGATTCACTCATACATGGTAACAAATATCAATACAACACTATTAAATATGCTTATACACCTACATCAACATTAAACACCAGCTTACATCATATCCAGTTATTCAGTTATGCTACTCACTTATGGAAACAATTGATCATATTTATATTTACTAAGGTACACACTTACACAACGACCCCTTTATTTATTCTTGTAGATAGTAACTCATACTTAGTGTGTTATAATATCACTATTACAAGTATACGGTTAACCATATGACACTCATACAATCACTGAGTCTTATGTATACTTATTTATATACAACAACTTTCACATACACTGCCTTTTCTATTTCTAGTTTGTTGGACATGTATTATTGAGAAATATATGTATTCCTCATCACACCCATAAAGAGATTCACTCACCCAAACAACTGTTTCAACATACAGTCTTAATCTCATATACCTACTTAATCAATTATTTACACATCTTTGGACAGTAACACACCAACCCACCGAACCACACACACATTCATTCACTATTACATACAAATAATCACTTTACAAAATAATAACTAATATACACATTCACATAGCTAGTAACCAACGTGTGTAGTACTTTACACATCAAGAGATAGAGTGATACAGTTATTCACAAATTTTAATCAGTATCTCATATATTTAGTGAGACACTTTAAATTAATAACTTAGATAGCCATTCACTCTGCCACTAAAATCTCCATTCAGACACCTATACATCAATTCAGACTTCAAGGCAGATTGATATATATATATAATACTTATTTAAATATCGAAGCAAATAACATTTACTGGATGATGTCATCAGTGATGTCATTTAAGATGTCATCAGTGGTGTCACTGACCATGCCTTGAATGGTGTAATATGTGACATCATCAGCAGTGGATTGTGGGCGTGTGAGTTATAGTTAGTACAACTAACTATAACGGGGGAATTTCAATGGTTTGGAACAAGTGAAATGTCCAACTAAATATAACACCCCTTAAACCTGTGTTTTTTTCTGTCAATATATAAGTATATATATATATATATATAATATTATATATATATATATATATATATATATATATATATATATATATATATATATATATATATTCACTGAAAAAACCATAGGTTTCACACCAGTTATAGTTAGGAATTAGCATTTAAAAAACCTATTAAATTCACTGAAAAAACCATAGGTTTCACACCAGTTATAGTTAGCTGGAAATTTTACTGATATAAAACCATTGAAATTCCCACGTTATAGTTAGTCGGACTCACTATAACTTGCGCGTGCAATGCACTGCTGATGACATCACATATTACATCACTCATGACATGGTCAGTGACATCACTCATGACACCATCCTTGTGACATAGTGACAGACCTCCTTTCACTATAATGTAACCCTTGAGACACATATTCAAAAATAGAAACTGAAATTTTTAAAAAAATGGAGATACCTATATCAGTTACAACAAGCAATTCAGTAATTCCACTATCTATATACACATCCACTCATTCACCAACAGTTCTATATAGTCACTCATACATATACTCACTCATCATATGAAGTGATACACCTATACATCCTGTTACACACCGACATTCATCCAAAAGTTACTCACACACATATTCACACGTGCAAATAAACTATTGGACATCCATTTATTTGAATATAGAGTTATACACACACTTCCACCTTACTTCTATTTAAAATTACACATATTTATTCTCTTAAACAATCACTTATAGAAACACATACTTATTTAAACAGGAACTCTTACAATCTCTTACTCTCACATATACTCACTTATATACATCAATATTCATATATACTAGATTAAAACATATGTAGTTACTGATAAAGACACTAGTGAGACAGTCATTCACTCACTAACAAACACATATAGACACTCATCCACCCATACAGTCCTGTACATATGTTGTCTTCAAAACACATACAAACAAAGAGTCAGTCACTCATGCATCTATGTGCTAAGTAATACCCCCACCAAACCATATAGACACTCATACTGATACTAATAAAAATATCTAATAACCCATATACATACACATGAGTGGATGTGTATTAGATGGTGGTATTACTGAATTGGTTGTTGTAACTGGTATGGGTATATCCACTTTTTTGAAAATATTAGTTTCTATTTTTGAATATGTGTTTCATGGGTTACATTACACTGAAAGGAGGTCTGTCACTGTGTCACAAGGATGGTGTCATCAGTGATGTCATGAGTGATGTCACTGACCATGTCATGAGTGATGTAATATGTGATGTCATCAGCAGTGCATTGCACGCGCAAGTTATAGTGAGTCCGACTAACTATAACGTGGGAATTTCAATGGTTTTATATCAGTAAAATTTCCAGCTAACTATAACTGGTGTGAAACCTATGGTTTTTTCAGTGAATTTAATAGGTTTTTTAAATGCTAATTCCTAACTATAACTGGTGTGAAACCTATGGTTTTTTCAGTGAATTTCATAGGTTTTTTAAATGCTAATTCCTAACTATAACTGGTGTGAAACCTATGGTTTTTTCAGTGAATTTCATAGGTTTTTTTAATGCTAATTCCTAACTTTTTATACAGACTCATACCTATGTGTTTTTTAGTGAATTGCTAAAGTATGTTTTTGTAAAAATGAACACTATAATGTATATTGAGATAATATTTTTAATTTAAAATATTTTTTTTTATATTTCGCTTTCGGTGCGCGCACCGGTGCGCGTACCGTCAGCGCACTAACAAAAAAAAAGAAAAAAAAATGAAGGAGGGACTGTGTAATAGATAGTAAGACAGATAAAAAGTGTAAAAGGAAGTAACTGAGAAAAGAAAAATGAATAAGGGAGCAAAAGAAAGAAGAAATAGGAAGAAGACTAAAGCAGAGGTTAAGGGAGATTGTAAATGGATGTTGAAAGTAAAAAGAAGGACAGTTAAGTATGGGAATGTCAGGTAGTGACGGAATCAGAGGAAAAGAATAGCAGTGATTGAGGGAAAGTAAATATCAGTGAATATAAGTAAAAAGGGGTGAAAGAGGGTACATGTAAGTGAATAAGGGTAACACATGGGGAGTAATAGAGACAAACAAGAGAGAGAGTAAAAGAAGGACTGTCACAAAGGGACTAAGTGAACCAGTAAAAAAGGTAAGTGAAGGAGTGTGCATAGGCAGAAGTACTGAAAGAAATTGAATGTGGTCGGAAGTAAACATGGAACAAAAGAATAAGTGAGGGAAGCAAAGTAAGGAAATAGGGGTGCGGTAGGGTGACAGAAAAATAGTGAAAATAAAACAAAAGGTGATAACAAAAAAGATTTTGTAAACACACTTACCATATAATCAATGCAAACTTGTATCTATGAAAGATAAAAGAAAAAACACGTTATAATTTCTTAAAAATATATAATAAAATAGAAACAACAGTTCATGAGGTTTAAAAATCTACAAAAGTTTACTAAGAAATGATGCAATAGTGAAGGATACAAAAACAGAAAGAAAGTAATGTAGAAAGAGAAAAAAAAAGGAAAAAGAAATAGAAAGAGAACAAATTCCTAAAGGTAAATAAGATACTAAAAGAATGTAAGATATCAAATCAAAATCAGTAAAGATAAGAAAATAAAAGAAAAATGAGTGAAAAGGAGAGAAGTCTGATTGAGAAACTATAAATAAAAAAGAGGAATAGAAGATGATTGAGAGTGAGTGAAGTAAAGTAACAGAGTGAAGGGATGAAAGGAATGAAGTTAGTATAGAACGATGGATAAAACAGGAGTGAGAGAGTAAGTACACAGAAAGACAAAAGGAAGAACTAAGTGAACTACAGTACAATGGATGCGAAAGAAAAAAAAAGGAGAAAAAGAAAGAGAGGGTTAGGAAACTAAAGCAGTGGTACTGTGAGAATATGAAAAAGATAAAAAGTGGTGGAAGGAACAGAGGAAATGCAGACAGTTCCTATTAGATTAAGAAGTTGTGAATGAAGTGCACTAAAGAAACAGCGATGAAAAAAGAGTGTAAATTAGTAAAGAGAGGTAAATAAGGGTGAAAAAGAAAATGAGTATAAGACAATGTGAACACAATATAAATTACACAATGCAAACTACACAATAACTTCTACAATATGTTACATTATTTATTTTTGCTGTTCTCAGAATATATTGAATTTCACTTAAATTAGTGAGATCAAAGTCTTCATCATATAACAGCGGGAAAAAAAAAACACAATCTAAAAGATTGTGTTTAAAAAAACCCATTCAAACATACATCTCATATAAGTACACTAATCTTTGATTCACTTACTTTTCCGTGAGACCAAATTGCAGATAGTGAAGGTCCTTTTGGTGGAAAAAAGTCTGCTGTGCTCTATAACTTCCATTTCATCGACTTCCTATGAAAAAAGATCTAACAACATCATATGTTACACTTTCCTCACGGCCAATTTGTGTCAGATATATCAGTATTTTTTACTTTGAGATCCACTTAAAGTATCTACATGAGATTGCAGATAGTGAAGGTCCTTTTGGTGAAAAAAAGTCTGCTGTGCTCTATAACTTCGATTTCATCAACTTCTAACAACATCATATCTTACATTTTCCTCACGGCCAATTTGTGTCAGATATATCAGTATTTTTTACTTTGAGATCCACTTAAAGTATCTACATGAGATAAATAATTTCAAATATTAGATTAACTAACTAACTAACTAACTTTTATTAACTATTCCCGTCTTCAAAGGCCAATTCCCTTTACTAAAACTTTGGTTTTAAAAACACTAGATAAGAATTTGTAGAGTCATAAGGCAAACGTTGTTTATAAGTTAAATGAGAATCATTGCAGTAACTCCATCCATTTTCAGATTTTAAGTAGCATGTATAATGTCCTGAGGTGGTCGAAGATCCATCATGATAAATAATAGCTTCAGTTGTAAAGGTCCTTCCAGAAATTGATAACTGAGAAGCCACAAAATTTTTGATAGAAGTTGTCAATTTAGTTCCATCAGGTCTACATCGTTGGAAAACTAAAATAATATACTGCCCATACCTTTGTATAAATAATGTGGACAGCATTGTACAGTTACATTGGGTACACACCATATTATGATCTGCTGCTTTAACTAGATTTTTAAAAGACACTGATTTACAGTCTGGTAAAGTCAAATATATAAATCTTTCAGTGTCTATTGTAGTAGTACTTGATAAACTACAATTGTGGCAGTCATGCTGCCATTGATAAGAAAGACTGAAAAGATTATCTACATCTACACCTTCATCTTCCAAAACACCAAACATATACATTAAAAATTCCTGACAATCCTGCTGAATGTTCTGTGAAAATTTATCTTGACCAGAACACAAATCTAAAATATTTCGAATTTCTGTTACACTTTCTATTTGTGCTGTAACACTGCTACATTTCTGAAACACAGAATTCAATAAACCACACAATCTTTGATCCCGATTTTCAACAATCTGTTCTTGTAAACTTTTAAGAAAAAAAACAACATTAACCACTACATTAGCATAGCAGTTGACACCAGAACTGTTTTCAAACTGAAATCCAACAACATTTTCTCCACAATTCTTTTTCTTCCTGTTTTCAATTACAGTTTTCTCTACTTTTTGTCTTTTTGCAACTACCTCACTACAATTATCCTCATTTCTTCTTTTTCGGCCTACCACACGTTTTTCAAACAGAGGATATTGAGGCAAATGTGGAGCATACTCTCTTCTTAACCTATTGTATTCTTTAACACAATCTAGATCGGCAGAAATCTTTGTCTCATCACACGCAATCAAGTACAATCCTGATAAAGTTCTGACTCGAGATAATGCCACATATGCCATACCCTCTTTAAACACAGATCTTCCAATGTTCACCAATGCACTATCTACACTTAAACCTTGAGATTTATGAATTGTCACTGCATACGCCAAACAAACAGGAAACTGTTTTCGGCGAACATATAAGTCTTTTACAAGTAAAAATCTAGCAGAACAACGACTTATTTGTTGTACTTGTTCAATGCCATCAAATTTTATTTTTAAAAATTCAATTCCATCTCTATTTCTGTAATTCACAAAATCAACAACATAACCCATTGCTCCATTTACCAGACCGCTTTCAACATTTAAATTCCTTCTCAAAATGATACGACAATTTAAACACACATTCAGAGTCTTTTCAAAACCAGCTGTTTTTGAAATACTTTTCTCCAATGAATGCAATTTAGTTTTCAAATTTTCTGACAAAACAATTGTTGCACCCATATGCTCTATTTTATCTATTGCTTCCAGTTTCACAATCTCTTCATTTTCTAAGTCTAACATTTTTTGATTGAAGATGGAACATTCTTGCAGAGTTGGCATCAAACATATCCCAGATTTCTTCTCAGTCATTTTTTTAAAAATATTCTCTGGAAGAATGTTTTCATTTGCATACAAATTTGAAATTAATCGACTATGCAAAGCTTTTTTCCCTTTCTCAGTCATTTTTCCAATTCTTACATCTTGTAGAATATTTTTATAATCTTCATCCTTGGCCTGTCGCATATTTTGAAGCAGTTCAGCATATTTAAAATTTAGCCATATATTAACATTTCCAATGCTTCCAAGGGACTTCCTGGTATCTTCATGCGTGAGCATTTTAAACACTGGTTGTCCTTTTACTGGAGTCAACTGCAATAGATCTCCAAAAACAATAATGTGTTTTCCTCCAAATAACACATCATAGTCTGTTTTAAGAATTTCTTGCATTCTCAAATGCACAAAAGCAAGCATTAGATTTGAGACCATGCTTACTTCATCTATGATAAGAAGTTTCATTTTCTTCAAGACTCTTGAAACTTCAGAACACGCATCTCCAGATAGCTTGTTGTAATGCAATTTATTATCATGTTCAACTGGCAGCATCAATAAACGATGTAGAGTAATCCCTTTAATGTTATGTGCTGCCAGACCAGTTGGAGCAGTTACAACACAAGACAGTGGTGAATCAGTCCTTTTCTGCAGATAACTTGCAACGGCTTTAATTAGAAAACTTTTTCCTGTCCCCGCTTCTCCACTTACATACAGTCGGACAGGGTCAAATAATATACATGAGCACTCTTTTTTCTCATGTCTGAATCCATGTTCAATCTGCTCTGTGACTTCATCATATATCTTTTTCTGCTCAATGTTTAGTTGCGTTACCAAATCTTCTAAGTTAACTCCATCCTCTTGAGCTTGTTCCATAGCTCTTTCCACCTCATCCATGGCAGTGGCAGCTTCATTTTGGATAATTGGTCCTCCTAGTGGATCCTGGCTCAATGAAGTAGAACTCTGACTATCTTGAGAACTGTTTCTAGCTATCTCTTCAGCAATTGTGGTTTCTTGCTCCATTTCTTCATTCAACATTTGCAGATAATTTAGAAAAATAGGACATTCTATGGTATCCTTAGTTGCATTAAAAGAGTCTTCATAACAGAGAAAATCTCCAAGTAGTTCCTCTTCTGTACGCCATGGCTTAAAGAGTTGCAAAAGAGCTAAATAGTAAAATTCTCTTTTGTCTGGAACTTCACAACTCAATTTTCGATGATTAATCAAATGGCCTTTTTTCTGCTTCACTAGACATCCTTCATAGCCAATGAGTGCATATTTTCCATTATTGATATCTTCTGTGATGTTCCTCTTATAACTGTAGTTTTGAAGAACTTCATACAAACATGTGTTCTCAAGGTGAGTACTTCTATTTGGATAGTATGTATCCAACATATTTGTCTTCAAAATATCTGTACTGTTTGGTTCTTTTTCCGCCAAATATTCAATTTCTTGTACAGATTTCAAAACTCGGTTTCGTGTTGCAGCAAGACCAAGACTCACCCAAATGATTGTTCTTGATTTGGCATAGAGACTTGCTGATGATAACCGATCAGAACATTCATATGCTCCAATTTCTCGATGCGACAACATCTTCAGACTGAAACTGTATAATTTCTTGCTTAGACTCTTTTCATGTGAAATGTCCTCCCACATTTCCTTCAGTTCTGTCTTTTCTTTTTTGGTGATGTAAGATGTCACATATCGAGCCACAGCAATAGAGTTGTCAGCAACGAACTGAATATCCATGTTAGCATTCCACATGGACAAAATCACTGGGTTGTAATCGTTGATGTACTTAGATTCTTCATTTCTTTTCAAATTATATGTGTTTTTGGGAGATTTTCTCGTCACAGTATGTCGTAGAGATGACATCAAATTATTTACTCTTCCTTTAGAAATCACTGGTCGAGGAAATGCAAAACGACATTTCGTGTAGTACTTTTCCTTGTTTTTAAATTTTCGACGACAGTACTTTCCACAACGATGAGATTGAAAACGTAAAACTTGTTGCCTTAAATTGTTTTCTTCAGTAGATTTTGGAACAGCACATGTTGAATACTCTTCAATGAAACTCATCACTGTTTCATCTGAATCTGATCCAAATTTGGGTGCATCTTTAATCCACAACAACATATGTATATGAGGAGCACCTCTCGCTTGATATTCCTTCCTCCAAAAGAAATCCAAAACCTCTCCAAGGGGAGGATTTTTTTTGTTGGTAATAAAAGACATCATAGCTTCAAATCTATGATTAAAATATCTGCAAACATTCACTGGATCTAAAGAACACAGTTCTCCTGGTGTTTTCAATTCTATATTTGGTATGTTTTCATTTGCCTCTCGTAGAAATTGAAGTAAATCGTCCCAGGCATACTCAGCACAGCTAAGAGTGAGGAACCATGTAGGAGTTCCTAAGTTTCTTAGCATACATTTCAATTCTCCATGACGACGAAACCAATACTCGTTGGTTCCACGTTGACATGCCATGAGATTGATTAGCTGAGATTCCAAAATACTGTCTTGCAGATTAACTTTCTCCATAAAGTCCCTTGCACATACATTTTGCAAATGAGGTCCACTTTTTAATATATGATTAACTGCATAAGAAAGCCCAGACAAATCACTTTCAAACAGTAGATGAAATAAATATGGAATGCATTGACGAAACCTTGGATCTTCTGCATATAATCTTAGAGTCCGGTATTCAGCTGCAGGAATTTGAACTGGTCGATCATCATATCGTCCACCACAACCTGTTGGAAATAATTGTGGAAAACAACGAGCTTCCAAACTTTCTTCCCATACACTAATGGGACTTCCTTTTGCTGCCTTCATTTGAAACAAGTCAATTGCATTTCCCATTACTTCTTTGGAATGCAAAGGATGAACAGTATAATGTTCATATATTTCTTCAGTTCTAGACACATCAACTTTTTCAATTTGACCAACTGAAGAATCACTATCTTCTTCTGTAGCTGTTTCCTCTACTCCAACACTTACATGTTTGTAGTACTCATTGTTTTTAACTAAATACAACGTTGCCTTCTTGACTTTTTTAACATCCACTAAATCTTGCCAAATTTTCTTACTCTTTGTTGGAACCCCATTAACTAGAATAACTAAAGGATCTTCTTCTACTCTTTCTACACCAATTGTATTAATATTTTTCTTTACATCTAGAGGCAAATAAACAACTCTTCCCTTTAATCCTCTCAGTAAATCTGATGGAGGCAATTTCCCTGTCTTAGGCTCCATGCGAACAATAGCCTGAAAAGGATGGACACATTGAATCAAAATAGATTCATAAGTATTTAGATCCATCAATTCAGAAGGAATATCTATCAACTGAAGATTATTATAAACTGCTCTTGCAGGCATTCTATTTTCATTTAATTTTTTCAAACAATAAGTGCAAATACGCTGATCCAAACTCAAATCAAAAGAATTCTCCACCAACAAATAACTTACAAAATCCTCCCATTCACTATTATTTTCCAATTCACTTTTTGCATATAAATCAACTAACCTAGTCTGAATTTTATAATGAGTCCGTCGACAACACACACAAGTTACATTAGGCCTCTCACTTGATTTCACCTTAAACTTGATAATTTCCTCATCAAACTTTTCAATACTTGAAATTTGTCCATTATCTTCTGCATTACCATCCATTACTATATCTATTTCTACACTGTCCTCTTTGTTCCCAAAATAACAAAACTCAATTTCTTCACAAATAGTCTTCACATCCACTTCAGATCCATGCAAAAGAGCACTATTTAACTGTTTAAGCTTAAGTGCAGGACTTTTTGCATAATACAACTTCCTCACTAATTTCCTTACGTTATTATGATGCACTGCTAACATCCTAAAATGATGAAAAACACTCCGACAAACTTTTCTAGAAAGACATGCTAGTGAATGCCCTTGCAAACCTGTGCTTTCTCTCACTCTGCAAGGATCTAACTCTTGCAGGATCTTCATTTTTTGTTTGAGACTTTTTTTACTATATGTACGTAAGAAATTTCGAAGCAAATCAATTGATTCCTGTCGCACACTACAAATACTACTGCATTTCCATGTGTACACTGGACCCTTAGTACGTCTCCCTAAAACTTCATCAGCTAAGACCTCTTCTGCATCTCTAGATACAAGTTTCTCTTTTTCCATCACACAACTATCTTTCACCTCATATGCACGACCACTGGTGTCAACTGCATGCACCAAATCATTTTCCTGAAAGTAACTCTCCTCATTAAAAAAAGGCTCAGAACTTGAACTATGCATCCATTCACCAGAAAATACTTCACAAAAATTACTCCGATTAATAATTCTTTTCCATCTACTGTTCGATTTGAAAACATCCATTGCCTTATTAAGTATCCTAATTCTATTGATTATTAAAATAAATAATTTTTTCTTAACTTCAAAAGCCTGATCAACAATCTTTTCTACACTTTTCTTTTTCTTGTAAAAAGCAGCTTTTAGTTTACTTTTCTTTTCATTTTTTAGCAAATTTAAAACTACCCTATTGCGAAACATTCGCCTACGAATGTCCCTAAAAACATTTACCCTTCTATTGCTAACCATTCTCTTCTCTCCTGGTCCAATGGAAACATTTTTTGTGGGCTTCTCTTTCCTTTTTAGATTTGTTGACTTTTTCTGTATATTCACATTAGCAATTTCATTTTTTTTCCTACGACATATGTTGCGAAGAAAAGACTTAATTGGCTTACCAGAAGCTTTTCTGGTGTTTTTTGAAGTAGTTGTTGAAGAGGATTCCATAAACTCTGTTGTTGATGTTCTCCTTTTCCGTATGGTATTTTTGATATTTCTTTGCCTTGAAGGCATTTTTGCTTCCTTTTCAGAAGTTGATTTGAATCTGTTGTTCTGTTAAAAAAACACATGAAAGACCACTATTAGCAAACAACAAAGTAATGTTAAAAAGCAAACAATATAAACAATAAATTGCAACATATTTAAGTTTATACAATAGCAACTCATGGCTTTATTTTTAAAGGCCTTGCGCCACCAGTGCGTCACTTATTACCCATGTTTAAAGTCAAGCATCAGCTGCACATGGCATTCATAAATAAGGGCCAAATGCAAATACCAATCAATTGCACCCAAAAATCGATTTTTCAATAACATGTAAGAAACACTGCGCAAAACCTAAGTACAACCACTCAATATCATCAAACAAAGTCAGGGTCTGATTTATAAAGGCCTTGCGCCACCAGTGCGTCACTTATTACCCATGTTTAAAGTTTTGCATCGGCTGCACATGGCAATCATAAATAAGGGCCAAATACATATACCAATCAATTGCACCCAAAAATCGATTTTTGAATAACATGTAAGAAACACTGTGCAGAACCTATGTACAACCAATCAATATCATCAAACAAAGTCAGGGCCTTATTTATGAAAGCCTTGCGCCACCAGTGTGTCACTTATTACCCATGTTTAAAGTCATGCATCAGTTGCACATGGCAATCATAAATAAGGGCCAAATACATATACCAATCAATTGCACCCAAAAATCGATTTTTCAATAACATGTAAGAAACACGGCGCAGAACCTATGTACAACCAATCAATATCATCAAACAAAGTCAGGGCCTTATTTATGAAAGCCTTGCGCCACCAGTGCGTCACTTATTACCCATGTTTAAAGTCATGCATCAGCTGCACATGGCAATCATAAATAAGGGCCAAATACATATACCAATCAATTGCACCCAAAAATCGATTTTTCAATAACATGCAAGAAACACGGCGCAGAACCTATGTACAACCACTCAATATCATCAAACAAAGTCAGGCCTTATTTATGAAAGCCTTGCGCCACCAGTGCGTCACTTATTACCCATGTTTAAAGTCATGCATCAGTTGCACATGGCAATCATAAATAAGGGCCAAATACATATACCAATCAATTGCACCCAAAAATCGATTTTTGAATAACATGTAAGGAACACTGCACAGAACCTAAGTACAACCACTCAATATCATCAAACAAAGTCAGGCCTTATTTATGAAAGCCTTGCGCCACCAGTGCGTCACGTATTACCCATGTTTAAAGTCATGCATCAGCTGCACATGGCAATCATAAATTAGGGCAAAATACATATACCAATCAATTGCACCCAAAAATCGATTTTTGAATAACATGTAAGGAACACTGCACAGAACCTAAGTACAACCACTCAATATCATCAAACAAAGTCAGGCCTTATTTATGAAAGCCTTGCGCCACCAGTGCGTCACTTATTACCCATGTTTAAAGTCATGCATCAGTTGCACATGGCAATCATAAATAAGGGCCAAATACATATACCAATCAATTGCACCCAAAAATCGATTTTTGAATAACATGTAAGAAACACTGCGCAAAACCTAAGTACAACCACTCAATATCATCAAACAAAGTCAGGGCCTTATTTATGAAAGCCTTGCGCCACCAGTGCGTCACTTATTACCCATGTTTAAAATCATGCATCAGTTTCACATGGCAATCATAAATAAGGGCCAAATACATATACCAATCAATTGCACCCAAAAATCGATTTTTGAATAACATGTAAGGAACACTGCACAGAACCTAAGTACAACCACTCAATATCATCAAACAAAGTCAGGCCTTATTTATGAAAGCCTTGCGCCACCAGTGCGTCACTTATTACCCATGTTTAAAGTCATGCATCAGTTGCACATGGCAATCATAAATAAGGGCCAAATACATATACCAATCAATTGCACCCAAAAATCGATTTTTGAATAACATGTAAGGAACACTGCACAGAACCTATGTACAACCAATCAATATCATCAAACAAAGTCAGAGCCTTATTTATGAAAGCCTTGCGCCACCAGTGCGTCACTTATTACCCATGTTTAAAGTCATGCATCAGCTGCACATGGCAATCATAAATAAGGGCCAAATACATATACCAATCAATTGCACCCAAAAATCGATTTTTGAATAACATGTAAGGAACACTGCACAGAACCTAAGTACAACCACTCAATATCATCAAACAAAGTCAGGCCTTATTTATGAAAGCCTTGCGCCACCAGTGCGTCACTTATTACCCATGTTTAAAGTCATGCATCAGTTGCACATGGCAATCATAAATTAGGGCAAAATACATATACTAATCAATTGCACCCAAAAATCGATTTTTCAATAACATGTAAGAAACACGGCGCAGAACCTAAGTACAACCAATCAATATCATCAAACAAAGTCAGGGCCTTATTTATGAAAGCCTTGCGCCACCAGTGCGTCACTTATTACCCATGTTTAAAGTCATGCATCAGCTGCACATGGCATTCATAAATAAGGGCCAAATACATATACCAATCAATTGCACCCAAAAATCGATTTTTGAATAACATGTAAGGAACACTGCACAGAACCTAAGTACAACCACTCAATATCATCAAACAAAGTCAGGGCCTTATTTATGAAAGCCTTGCGCCACCAGTGCGTCACTTATTACCCATGTTTAAAGTCATGCATCAGCTGCACATGGCATTCATAAATAAGGGCCAAATACATATACCAATCAATTGCACCCAAAAATCGATTTTTCAATAACATGTAAGAAACACTGCACAGAACCTAACTACAACCACTCAATATCATCAAACAAAGTCAGGGCCTCATTTATAAAAGCCTGGCGCCACCAGTGCATCACTTATTACCCATGTTTAAAGTCATGCATCAACTGCACATGGCAATCATAAAAAAGGCCAAATAAAAATACCATTCATTTGCACCCAAAATCGATTTTTAAATAACATGTAAAAAACACTGCGCAGGACTTATATACTAACATACAATTTCACTTCTAAAACATAACTATCTGCTTCCAAATATTCTCCATAGAGAAAATAAATCTCTATCTAAATTAAATGAATCATTACTTACCTTTAGAAATGCTTTTGGAGATTGAAAACAGTGTCAGACACACACACCAATTTTTCTTTAGCAGAGGAGAAGGTGTGCTCTCAATACACTGAAACCAAGACTGGCATAGAAAATCTCTATCTTTGTACACATATGCCTTAATTCAACCAATGAAAACTCTTCCCTCACTATTTTCAAACCAACACCCATCCCCCTCTCAAACCTTTCTATCTGTTACCATAGCAACTCCCTCCTAACTGAACTGTAAGGTTCAAAAGTTTATCTTACAATGTTGCAAATTAACTCAGCAAGGATGTTTGACCTGTCAATACAGCAGCCTATACAGGGTATTTTTGCTTTTGGTGACTTTTTTTAAACCATTCAAATTGCTTCTTTCACACAACATAACCATACACCCTAACTTTCAGTTTTCAACTATCTGAATCCACCAATCATTGCTAGTGATTCAAGAGCACAGAAACTCCACAATTATTTTTTTGTGAACTCCTACTGTTCCAACTGCCATTTCATTCCCACACTTCATCTGACTGGACCAGAACCTTCTCACATCATGTACTCTGTCTGGGTTATTGGACATAGCTACATCCACTGGGCTCAAAGGTATGCAGCTAGCAGAAATTTTCATAACCTTGATTTATCAAATGTGGAAATCAAGTGGATTGGCCACAGAGGATTAAAATGTCACCAATTGATACCATTGGTGAAAACCTTTTTGCATCTGCCAGAACCTGACCTTATAATTGTGCACTGTGGTGGAAACGATCTAGGCACATTAACTGGGGTAGGTCTGGAAATGCTATTAAAGGACACCTTTCATCAATTGATGATACTTTTTCCCCACACTGCCTTGGTATATTCCAATATATGCCAAAGACAGAAATGGAACTGGTCCAACCAATTTGGTCCACAATTTGAGAAAGCACGGAAACATGTAAATAAATCTGTTTCTGCTTACATGAGAGACTATGGAATGGGTTCATTATACAATAATAACTTGCGTTACAACATGCAAGACATCTACAGAGGAGATGGAGTGCACTTCTCAGATGAGGGGAATAGAATATTCCTCCTGAATTTAAGAATGTGTATTGGAACCTACTTGTAGGTACCTAAATCAACCACAGAACCCAAAAGCTCTTTTCAGAGCTACCCTAACTCTGATCATTCAAAGCGTTTATTTTTTTCTAACTTTTTTCACTATTTTTCACCAAAGTACGCTTTCCGGTACGCTTACAGGTGCGCGCACCAGGCGCTACCCCCGCGAAAAATTAAAGAATTTTTTTTTTTTTCACGTTTATGAGCCTCCTAAGCCCCCCTCAGAAAACCTAGAGGGTCAAGAAGTCTCTACAGTTCCCCCTTCTATCCATTCCGAACATTGTTTACCCTCCATCTTGTGTCTCGATTGTTCCGAAACACAAAATGGAGGACTCCCGTAACGCTGCCAGTGCGCGTACAGGAGCGCGCACCAGTAAGCGCTCGTTAAAAAAAGGTGGGAAAGTAATTTACGGAAAACCCAATGGAGACACTTTCATCAAATATAGAATACGCCCTACTACATAGCAGTCCCTACCATTTGCCCAAATTTGGTGAAATTCCATTGAGACATTTAGGCTACAGGCCTGTCTAAATATCCTGAGGTAAATTACATGACAAAAACACACTTGTAATGTTAGAATTTACAACCAATTAAAAAGTATCTCTCATTTTCTACGATTATTTCCTGACGTTTGATTGGTTAAGTACAACAATATATATAAAAGAAGAGAGGGAAACACAGCCATTTTGACTACTGCTTCCTGAAGTACACTTGAAAACAAATTTCACTGACAACTTCAACTAATTTCTCTAAGGTAACTTCTAATTATGGAAGTATATTGTACACGTTAAGTTTATTTCTTAAAAAATATTCTGTTAGTGATATGCTATCCCTCTTTAATAGTTAGAGATAGAGATAGACTTCTCTGTAATAGTTATGGATTGAGTTAGGCTTCTCTGGTATACTAGCTCTACTAATATAGTTAATTTGTATGCAATTTTCAGAAAGAAAATGGAAGGAGAAAATAAGGCAAATGATACTTCTATCAAAGTAAAGGTGGAAAAACCAGAAGATGAAAAAAAAGAAGTTGATTTCATGGATGACTCTTTGGATGAACAGTTTATAGAATGTTTGGAAGAAATTGAATCATGTACATATAATTATGAGGAAATTCCGGACAATATTATGTTAGAAATTTTATTAAATTATGAAAAAGAATCAGAGGAATAAATTTATCTTTAATAATTTCAATTGTTTCAGACAATATTCTTTTTTATATGTAATTCATGAAGTATTACCAAAAATGTTTAAAATATAAAGTGAGACTTATAGTATACTGTTCAACTATTTTTCTGTTACATAGTAAGTTTACTCATAGTTACTACCTTTCTCCCACTATATTATCTCATATGAATATTTTACACCTCATTTTCATAAGTGAACAGGACAGACTACTCATGATCCCCTAGAAATTCTCAGGGAGTGCTTAAAAGATCTGTTTCTCCTTTCCAGACAGACTATATTATGAATTCCATATACCACAAAAAATACAATAACAACATGCAAGATGTCTACAAAGAAGATGGTGAACATTAAATTTAAGTCTCTTCATTAGTACCTACATGTAGGTACTTACATAAAATAAAAAAATAAAAAAAAAAACAATTCATAAACATACAATTTTTGAAGTGATTATTTTTTTTTGAAGTGATTATTTTTCCATAGTACCCTCCCCGATACGCTCCCCGGTGCGCGCACCAGGCGCTTCCCCCGCGAAAATCGAAAAAAAAAAATTTTTTTGGAGGCCCCGCGGGGCCCTTTAATGGCCCCCATATCAAACCTA